>NW_024581127.1:10499045-10582759 GCF_017639235.1 Corvus kubaryi
TCTAATGATCATTTCACAGCAAAGTTCAAATGAGAGAAGGATTCAAAGCTGATCTTGACCAGACTGGCAGTGCAACTATATAAAGAGATTGAAGATCCTACAATTACTTTCCAAGGGAAAGTATTTTAGTAAACAAAAGGCAGTCTATAAGATGAAACATTCACTTCCATGCCAATTTTTGCAAACTAATAAACTGAGTGATACTTTTTATAAGTTGTGAGAGCTGTTATCCTTAGACAACCACAGCCATGTATCAATTGATAACGTTTTTTGTGATTATTGTTGGTTTTGTAGGATTTTCAGCTTGATAGTGGCTTCAAGCCATATTATATATTTAAAATACATGTCTTCCACAAGAACAATTGGATTTTATCACTGATATGCACTTTTCATGTTGATTTACTATTTCTACAGCTGCCAGAAGAGTATTGTTTTGAGAGTGTTATTCAGAAATCCTGAGTCCTATTGATTTCAGAAAAGCTTTGGGTTTTCCTTCCCTTCCCACTCCCTCCTGAAAATATCCTAAAAGAGAAATTATCCATGTTTCACTGACATGTTTTTGGCTGCATCAGCTTCAGGAGCCTTGCGAGATTGTAAGGATATACCTCACATGACTGTGTAAAATCAGTAATCTGAGATTTAAATAGATGAAAGAGCAGGAATTTCAACAGAGTAGGTAAAAAGATGCAGTCAGTAATCTGTTTGAAGTAAGACAGTTACAGATCTGTACTTGATATGAAACTGTTAAATTGAAACACACATAAAATTTGAATAAGTTGTTGACACAACCTTTTTATTTTCATTGATGTAAATCAAACCTAAACTGTTAATGTGTTCCCAAAATGACATAATAAATGTTTGAATGGTAATATGTGGCCAAAAAATACATTATTAATGTAACTTCTAGTTATAATTATAAGTTGCTTCTTTGAAGTTCCATTTTGAAATTTTGCAGAACTATTTTAGGTTGAAAAATTACATGTTGAAAATAAAGAGAAGTTCCATGGCAAGGAGGGGGGAGGGGAGCTTGCTTTTGGGAGTATTTGCTGTGGGGTATTGGTTTTGGTTTCCAGAATTGTAAGATGTAGCATACACTGAAATGAGAGAGAGCAAGCACACTTCAGACTACAAGGTTTGACTGGTGAGGAAGGCACAGAATGCAGCTGGAAACCTGCAGGCTATAAAGAGACTGAGGAGTGGCACAGAGAAAAATAGAGCAGATAAATGATACTAGAGATACGATTAAAATTTTAGGAAACAAAGCAAGTTTCATTCATTTAACAAGTCATAAGCCTGTAAGCAGAGAATTGCTGAAGAGAAGTGTGTAAAGAATCTTAGTTCTTTTTTTTGGTCCTTATTTGCTTTGGGTTATTTTCTAATTCAAAAAGATAATGGAACATTTTTCAAAATTCTAGTCAAATTTAGGGTTTCTATTTTAAATGTATTTTGTATTGCAATTCACTGCAAAAAATATTACAGACTTGTTCACTTCAAAGCTCTGTTTGACTGGAGGTCTTGTCAAAGTGAGAGAGTGAACATTTTCAAAGAGGGGAGGCAGGAGATAAAGAACTGCTATAAATTCTTCAAAGTGAGAAAGATCACTAGATAGTTGTCACTTAGTTTAATACTGGGCACCTTCATTTGTTATTTGGATTAATGCCTTGGGTGACAGTCCAGAAGATATACAAGTGGTAGGATTTAGACTATTGTAAAAAATTCTGTGAAGAAATAGGGAATCAGACTGTACAAATCAGAGTGGTAGAAAACCACACATCTTAGTAGATGACCATGTATGCCTCCTAAGTGTGCACACACCGCATTTAAATTCTAAAATGCAGATAAGTGTAAAGTGCTGTAGGTGGGCATTCTTATTCTAACCAACTATAAATTACATTTACATTAACAATAAAGGATTCCAGCCAATGCAATATACCAACCCCAAGGCACTCAGTTGTCTGTTGCTTGATGTTATATCAAAATGTAATGAGTTAAACTAGAATTCTCTAATTCAGCCATAAACCACAGTAGTGACATAGAGTTACTAATGAAACTATCTCTTCACCAGGGTATGAGGAACAGTCTATATGACCATTAGGGCTTATGAACTTTAAATCTAGTACTTGTATGGGTTGATGAATATTGGCACCAGTTAATGAATTTGAAAACTATTTTATTCCTCAGAAGTTACCCCTGTTGGATATTACAGGAATCCATGATGATACTGTGTAAATTTTCCAACAATCTATATTGGAATCCTTGGTTTGCTGACAAATGATAGATTCTATATTATATATATACACTTATACACACTTTCTCTGGTTGACAGAGCTCTAGAGAGTATATCTTGAAAGTTTCCATCTAACTTTCCCTCCAAGGCCTCAGTGTGACAGCAGGCACACTGTGCGAACTACATGCCAGACTCAGGAGTTTAACAGATGTACTGCCCTGCACACACCCCTACGCCCATCATCACCTACGCAGGAAACGGTCGGGTAAGTGACTCATCAAATTATAATCAAATTAATTTGTACTTAGAACAGACCCATGGGCACCTACATTTTGCAGAGACTGACTCCTTTCAATAACCTATTTTACATACTTAAATTAGAGATCTGAGTTTCATTACAGCACTCCTAGCTTCAGAGCATTATTATCTGAGAAGCTGCCAAGAAAGTTGAAAGGTAACATTAAGTACATACTGGGTGTTAAATTGATGCTGTAAGCTTTGGAGAATTTACTGGCTACTAAATACATGCAATTTTAATGCAAGAAAACAGCTTGGTTTTTATATAGCACATACACACTTATAAGAGGTATCCATAGTAGCACTTTTATATCATACATTAATAATAAACTTCTCAAAATATTGAAAAATATTCAGGAATTTATATTTAAATTAAAAGTCATCACTATTAGTGACATTTGTATACCTATACAAATATCTTTAGTACCTGTAAGTGATATGTTTGTGTTGCCATTTCTGTCCTGTTAACGCGTAGCGTTTCCGACGAATGTTAAATTTGGAGCTACCTCTTGTTTGGTCAGGCACACCACATCGAGGTTTCTTCATCCAGCTGCAAGAAACAGCACCACACAATTAAAGAAACGTGAAAGGAAAATCATAGCCACTGCATCCAACTAATAAGAACATGTAATTATTTGTATATATAATTTTATTTAACATATAAACTAATAAAAACAACAGACTGTTGGTGATCTTTTAATTCAAGATACTGAAATTGCTAACTTTATGATGCTATCAAGTTCTTCTATCTTCCTCTTTTTCCACATAATGAGAAGTTGCAACATTGCAACTGTAAGCTCCTAATGGAGATATTTAACTCGGGGATTATGCTTAGAATATTTAATGTTCTGCACAAAATCAAGCTGAAAAAGTCTAAATCACGTAAAATAAAAATGACCATTGCAGCAGCACCAGACTTCCCAGAGAGATGCTGTATTTCTACAGTGCTCTTCAATATTTCAATGTTTTCCAATACTTCAAAAACTTTAAATCTGCCAGCATTCAAAATATATTGTAATTAAGATGATATCTAATTCAAAAGCATAATTTCTGCAGCAATATCCTTGATCTGTTTCTCACTTGTAGTGTAAGGCACTATCTAGTTCAAACAAAATTCAGCTGAAGTTATTATTTTATATGAGTTGAATGGCTGCAGGACAATTTACCATCAGGAAGAGAATAAGACTGAAGTCTTTTACTGCATAAACAAAAGACAAATCTCCTCTGTTACTTTTTCTGGCTCATTGAACTATATTTCTATCATGCCAAACAATTACTTATGTAAAAGCTATAGTTTTCCAATGGCACTTACCAGAAAAATAGTCATACCCTATATTCAGGCTTTCATGGATGAATTTCTGACCATTAAACTGGCATCGTTTTATAAATAAATGGACACACATCAGCTGTATATGTGTGATTGGATGACAGAAAAGTAATTTGAAATGTCATCTCAGAAAGTAGATTCCCTTTAAAACATGCACAGGTAATAAAAAACTCAAAAAAAGCAAACAGTCAACCATCAACCTCATTTTCATAAATGTGTGTGAAGTGGTTTCAAAGTACTTCTAGTACAGCTAGACTTGTAACACTTCATACATGCTGTAGCTACGGATATATAGCAAACTGTTTTTCAAAGACACAAGTAGGTGTTAAGCTCACCAGCCTGTGGGAAAGTACAAAATTTTCTTGATAGTACCAAGATGGCACTACACCCCACTTGCACTGATAAGAGCTATAGAAGTGCCTGCAAAAACTCTGATGGGTGACAAATCTATTGAGTAGTACAAGTGAGGAACCCAAAACTCATGAATTTAACTGCCTTAACTGAAGACATCAAGTTCACAATTACGTGTTTCAAATAAGAAACATAGAATGATTTGTTCTAATTTCTAGTAAGAATACTTATGCATGGCACATAAAACAGCTGATGTGCAAGGAAAACAATCTTCTTTCCCTAGTGCCTGCAAAGACCATACTGCAAAAATCTAAAAAAACTTTACCCCACCAGCATTTGCTGAAACACCCTGCAACTTTACTTCAGGTTCCTTTGGTTTTTGAAATAAAGTAACAATTCAACAAAGTAGGCATTAGGGATTTTTTGGGACAAATATTATTGAAAAGTTTAATTTGCTCTAATAATGAAAGAAAATGAAGGAAAGAAGTAAACCTCTGTTACAGACCAAAGGGCAATAATATTCTTCTTAGTAAAATGTTATATTTACACTTCATGAGATTAAAATTGGTTCAGACCTTCAAAAACTTTTAGACACTTTGCCAGTAATACTTTTTCACAGTGCATGTTAGATCAGTATGCAGCATTTTAATGGCAGGGTAGATATAAATTATGCTGTTGAAACTGCACACACACACATTGCAGAAAAAGATAAACATAACAAAAGATCAGTGTTCTCACCTTCAGGTGATATCCCTACACCAAGAGCAAGAAGCAAGGAATAAAGCAAAACCAAGTAACTATTATATTTTGTAAGAAACACTTTCCAAACATATTGTATAAAATATATATCACTTATAGTTGTATCATTTCAAGGGCAATGACTTCTAAGTCATTGAGTTAGGCCTTCCCCCTCTCCAAAAAGTTTACATTATTTAGCTTAACTGATGGAGACCTATTTTAATAACGGGGTTTTCTCACTGGCAAGCTAGGGGCAGATAAGAGTAAATATTCTAAGTTCTGAATTTAAAAATTAATCTTCAAAGCTATTGAAATAATTTCTCAAGTCAAAAGATTCAATAATCTTATAGAGAATTCTGTTAATGTAAAAATTTTTTCATACTTTAGAATTAATACCAAAAGTCAGGAACAACAGGTTACATGGATTCAAAAGTCAACATTGTATTATCCTAATACAACTACTGACCATCCTTTTTTAACAAAACATAGCCCAAAATAACACATTATGAAATTCAAGCAGTCACAATTTATTCTTGCATTGATTTTGAAGTAGTATGTACCTATCAAGGACATTATGCTTGTATCTCTATTGGTTTGGACAACCAGGGGATGTTCCAAGTTGTCATGCTGTCTGGACCACTAATGTTCTTACTGTTCTTACATGAGGTCTGGGACTGTAGTTCACACAATATAAATCCAAATATAATTCAAATGGAAGTCATTGCATGAGTGGTTCAGTAGCTTTTGGGAAATTATCTTCATGAAAAATTTAAGGAAAGATGCAATTCGCAGCTGAAGAGTTGGAACATCACCAAATCCATCACCTAGATCTTAGCTGAGCTAAGTTTAGCAGTAGAATTTTAAACAAACTAGTGCATGACTAGTAAGGGAGCTCAGTATTTTCTAGAACAGAAATGAGGCAAAACGTTAACAACTTCAGACACATAAATTTCCCTTTTATTCCTTTAATATTTTAAATCTTTTTCAACAGTAATTTTTCTCACACTCACTGGGAGGAAGACTTCTGTTAGTAATAATCATTAAAGCTCATGTCATTCCGGATACTTAGGGCATGATATGGTCTTCCACTGGGGGAAGTGACAAATAAAACACTGATTTCTATTTTCTTCCAAATATAGATTCTTTTAATGTATTATGATCAAAGTCTTCTATGTTTCTGATTGCTTGTTGGAGTTTAATTTTTTGACCTGTTTTTTAAATGGTTTAAAATATGTTTCATTTTAAAAGGGTGCACACAGGTAATGACTTTGCTTCTTTCTCATCACTTTGTTTTTGAACTTGTAGAAATCTTTTCTGCAGCAGCCCCTCAAAATTAGTATAAGTACTCAATAAAGAGGCTTAGTTGTGACTGGACTTCTCTATCTGTACACTATGTCACATCACATTCCTCTTCTAACTCCATTAGGTTGAATCTTGAGGAATGTATGTCAGGAAAATTTAAACATTTTAGACTCACAGCAAATCTAGAAAGATTAAAAGAAAAATATGCAGCAAAACTGTGATGCTCTCCCAGTAGAAAGAGAGATGAAACCGAACTTCTTCTACCTCATGCCATTTGCCTAACCATATTTTGTTCTTCAGTAGTTAAGAGGAAAAAATCTCTGTCACTTATTTTTCTTAAGCCTTCAGGAAAAAATTTTGGCCTAACACAGAATCAAAACATTAAAAATCATACCTTTCATTAAGAGCCCCAACTGCTTTATCCCTAATCAAAATTGTTGCTAAGGTTGCACAATGGTTTTGTTGTTGTGGGGTCTAGGGTTTATTTTGGGCAGAGTTATAGCAAAAAAGGAAACTAAAAGGGAGGATTCAACTTGACTTACTGGAACTTAACTTAGTGGCTGGAAAAACTACAGACATCTATTTAAGAAAACTACTGAATTATACCCCTAAACTTTTAGTGAGCAGAAAGAGGTATGTTTTCTAAGCATCTTTGCTTTTACCTACTGTAGCCTGCTATTACAGGATGTTACTGATACTTGCTAAGTAATAGAAAACAGTCAAAGAGTGATGTAAGATATTGTATGTCAGCCCTGATGATTGCTTTACAAGACTTCTCATTGGATATTTGCTGAGGATACAGACCTTATATATACTTTTGCACAAAAGAATTTACTATTTACTAAGAAAATAAACCACTGGATCAATTTCAACAGGTCAGATTTAACTTTGTGACTGATAGTTAATATAAAAACAGCAGAGAGCATAAACTTAGTTAAAAGCTGATCTAAGCAATAAAATAAGCACATTTGCCATTTATTTATAAAGGATGGCATTAGAATAAAATGAAAGTTTTGTTATTATTGCACAGATTTAGTCAGCATCCTATACACGACCATTCCAACTGTCTATCAAGAAGTTTGCAAAGTAATCCTCAAAACTGCAGAACAAGTTTTGGAAATAAACATGTATAGTAGTTTTAAGAAAAGAACAACTAGTCTTTTTCTCTCTCTCCTAGTTTGTTTTAGGGATGCAGAAGACCAGGAATAACAACAGTGGGTCCAGTTTCAGAAGTGTTCTTTTCATGAAACATTGGCTGTGTTTGGTAGCATATAAATGAAATACAGAAAATACTGTGACACTCCATGCAAATTTCAGACAGTATTTTCATTGGGTTTGCCACTGTCTTGGTACTTGTATTCAGAACCTCCCTAATATTTTTACACCATTATAAGGATGTCTCTTCCTACCACTCACTCTTCCTTATCCCTAGCAATATGTATGCATCATTCTTTTCAAGTCACTTGAGAAAAAAAATAGCAAAAACCAGTGAATGCTGAGTAGTAGGGAGAAGACGAATACTGTTCATATTTATGCATACCAAAATACTCATTGAGGGATTATCTACTTCTCAGAGCAGCAAAATCCCCCCAGGAGACTTTTGATGTTGCTGCTGCTGTAGGACAATATTTCTTTGTTAGTACCCCCAAAGTTGGTTCCTATCAAGTTAACACTATAACTTTTTAAATTGTTTGTCCTTTTGAAGACAAAGAAGCACATCATAATCTCTTCTCGAGATGTGTAAAAGAAGCAGGTAAATCCTCATGCAGAAGATGGTAACATATTTTTTATGAGGTTCCTGCTGTATTTATTATTTGTAACACCAGCACTGTTAGTGATTACAGCATATTAATCCCAGAGAAACAAATATCACCTATTTCTGAACTAAAGAGTATATATAATTTCTGTGTAGATGAAAGTGAAAACAAATTTTGTACATTTCAAAAATGTACAAAATATTGCCACAAATGAACAACTGAAAAACAATCTACCCTTTATTAGTCATATCTTCCATGAATATTCAGTGATGTGAACTGATGGTGTCTTGAGGCAAGAATTTAGTTAAAGATAAGTTTTTCGTTGTTTTGGTTTTTTCAGCGCCAATATAAGTGTGACAAGCCTTTAAGAATCAATTCTGTTCATAACTTGACTCAAGTTAATGTGACTCCAAATATCTGAGTAAATGCAGCATTCATCCAGCGTGAGTTACATGTACATATGAATTGCAATGTATTAATATATCTTTCTGTGTAGAAGAAAATCATGCATCAAAAGATCTCAGACTCAATATTCACCACTTTATAAGATTAATGCTTTGGATTGCTGCATAGATAGATTTCTTCATCTCTTACATTGCAGAAGTGAAGAAAACCTTGGTGGCCAAAATGCCAAATTAGCAACATTAGCCACCTCCATTTGAATTTAGAATTTTGGGTTGGTTTGGTTTTTTCAATTCTCCAGCTGATACTCTAAACTAAGAGATGGCCTCTGCTTTCCCTTGGGTTACCCCCTTCTGTCTCCTCTGTGCTGCTACGAACAGAATATTTTAGTGAAACATATTGTCTCTTACAAAGCTGCCACTAATGTGTCTTTAAAAGGGCACTAGTTACTGGCATAGCAGCACTCTCTCCTCAAAGATCAATCACTGAAGCTGTATGAAGAGCACAGACTCTTCACCCTGCAGAATGGGCCATAAACATACCTTTGAGTATGGCTCTCTCACAAGGCATTTACTGCTATTGCACTGCATGGTCTAAGGTCCTTTAAATTCCTAAACGGAGTGATGTGTGATCAACTCACCTCCCCTGAGGGCAGCCACAAAATCTGCTTTGTTTTATTGCTTTTCAATGCAATAGAGTATGTGTCAGTGGAATAAAATGATTTTTCCAATCCTGCCAGCATTTTGTGTAGTCTCTTCCCTAAACTCTAAATGATAGAAAAATCATTAATGTCAGCTACTTTACCCTAAAAGAATAACAAAAGATGACACATCAGGTTGGGGGTGGTAAATGGGAAATGAAGGAGGATTTTCCCCCCCAAATAAGCATTTTAGAGCAGTAGAAGCATATTTCACTGAAGCAAATGTTGAATATGCAGTGACAGCACTATTTAGTTATTGCTTGCTTTTCAAGGAAAGTAACTTTTCTGAAATCACAGGATAGTCTTTATCACAATTTAACTGAAATGAGTCCAACAAGCACTTCAAATCAGAGAATCAGAGAATAGCTGAAGTTGGAAAAGACCTCTAAAATCATTGATTCCAACCATTATCATGGCACTGCCAAATCCACCATATAACCATGTCCCTAAGTGCCATACTTACCCTTCCCTGGGCAGCCTGTTACAATGCTTGGCAATCCTTTAGGTGAAGAACTATTTCCTAATATCCATCTAAACCTCCCTGGTGCAACTTGAGGCTTGTCCTGTCACTTATTACCAGGGAGAAGGGGCCGACTCCTGCCTGGCTACAACCTCCTTTGAGGTAGTTGTAGAGAGTGGTAAGGTCCTCCTGAGTCTCCTTTTTTTCAGGTTAAACAGCCACAATTCCCACAGCTGCTCCTCATAGGACTTGTGCCCCAGACCCTTCCCCAGCTCTGTTGCCCTTCTCTGGACATGCTCCAGCACTTCAAAGTCCTTCTTGCAGTGCAGTGAAGGGCCCAAAACAGAATATGGGATTCGAGGAGTGGCCCCACCAATGTGAAGTACAGGGGCATTATCTCTGCCCTGGTCCTGCTGTTTTAATCCCAGACACATTTTCTTAATTGTGCATTAATAGTCGCTGGTTTTTTTAATTTTTTGGCATGTTTTTAATATTTGGCACAGTATAGAGGTATTTGAAAGTGTCCTTTAATAGGTCTGTTTTACAAAGTTTCTCTGTGTCCATTCTGTCACTAAAATCAGACACTGAGAGCCCGAAACAACTTCAGAATTGCAAAGGGCATGCAAAACAAATTCAATTTTACTGCATATTAAAATGACCACACCTAGTTTTTTGTTACTGAAAAACACTAAATGAATGAGCCAGTGGAGTGTGCCAAATATTTTTTTTCAATGAGAATAAAGAAATTTACACTAAAGATTTTCTAGTAAAAAAAGACTCCTTCAGTTGTGGAACGTTTAATGGATTCTTGCCAGCTCCAAATACGTTTCTTCCCTTCCACATTGACAACCTTTTGACCCTTTCTTTAGGTAACCCTGTAACATCTTGTTTACAATCACTCACCCAAAGGCAGACAGCATTTAGGCAGGTGATGACCTGCTACCACAAAATACAGTAGATGAAGAAAATGAAAAGGCAAGGAAAGAGAGAAAAAATTTAATTCCCCATCTGAAGCTGCAACACTATTTGGATACTCCGGTTACACTGCTGCTTCCCAGCTCTATTTTACCCTGCTTGAAACAGAAAAGTCAAGAGCAGTTCAGTACTGGTTACTTACTCAATTGTGTTCCTGTCCACTTTTCCTGTCATATTAATGCCATAGAACTGCTGCATGGCAGCTATAGCTGATTGCATGGTTTCTGCAGAGCGCAACACCGACATTCGGGGGTCAGTTGGTGGAAGGTAGCCATACTTTTGTAACCATACCTGCAATGACAAGTGCAGTGGCTATTAAATAGAAATTAGAGGTAAATAAAATGCTCCCTAGTAATTAGTTTTATACCATACATAAAGAAGCTTCTAATTCACCAAGTCCTGTTAGTTTGGGTGCTTGGTGTTCTTTTATTTATCTGCAGACAAGAAATTCTTCGGGGATTTTCTTTAACCTTCTTTATTAAAGATTCTGTTGCTGTAAGACTTACAGAGTTTTCTACCCAGAAGCAATCTCTCTCTATTATCTGAAACTGACTGCTTCAATTATTTATTTAATGTATTTATTTATTTATTTATTTGAAGCTACAACTTAAGCACCTAACCCTGGCTCTAGGCACTTCTAGTAGTGTTTTAAGCAGACAAAATATAAATCTACAATATATGCCACATACAACTGACTACCCACAGGGCACACAATAATATTCACCATCTACAATAATAAATCCACAATAGCTCTCACACATTTACACTATATTGTTATTGTCTCTCAAAGAATATAAAAGAGAGGGTAGGGAGACATTCAGCTTTCTGAAAAGAACGTCAAAATCACATACTTATAGGCAAAGCAGGTGTCCAGGAGACAGTGAAGTAGCAGAGTCTGCCTTCACTTAGCGAAAATTTTGATAAGAGGAACTGCCTTTTTAAATCAAGATGGATTTAATGCCAACTGATTATGGTCTTAATTGCATAAAAGCGTGAGGCTCAAATTACTGAAAGCTTCATGGATTAAAGCCACTATCTTAAGAACACTTGGACAAACCCTCTGAAACATGCTGTCCTCTTGAGGCAATGTTTCATAAACGAGTAGCTACAGCTATAATGTTTCTATGAATTCTCAAAATCAAGACTATACAGAGAACAGTGAAAGACTTTTGAGGAAGTGAGGGCACTGATACAGCTTTAAAAATGTCTTTTCATTTGAGGGCTGGAAGTACTCACTAGAACAAAAGGTACATATATGGCCATTCTACAAGACTCAGTTAAAAAGCATTCCTGCTATTTCACTCCCCCCAGTAACAAAATATTTGTGACCCCATAAATCTGTTCTTTAACAAAAAAAATTTTTAAAAATTGATTCAGCCACCTCTTTCAAACATATCACATCACAATTCACAGATTCTGAATCATTACATTAATGAACGCTATCCGCCCACTACACCTTATAGTGTTTTGTGGGCTCTCTCTGCCTCATACAACACTTCTGGGTTTTTATCTGTTTGTATATACACTGTTTTTATACAGCCTAACACCAACCTACGTATCTATGTTCAGTTTTAAATTTATCTTGCAGAGTCCACTGTTTCAGTTTTATAGCAGGTTAACCATGGTCGTGGTGCACTCCCCTTTTACGAACACAGTGCAGATGATCATGAGGAATTAATTCATTATTAAGGTTCTCTTTGCTAACACTGAATGTGTATTACAGGTGAACATCGGCTCAGTGCAAGTAAAAGATCAAACTGACATTAATGATTGCGGAAATCTTCAGGTTATGAGTTCAGATATTTCTAATTTAAACATGTTTACCTTAAACACACATTTACCTATCCAGTTCACACACAACCTCAACAATCACAGAATCACAAAATCACAGAATATTCTGAGTTGAAAGGGACTCACAAGGATCATCGAATCCAATACTTAAGTGATTGGCCCACAGGGATCAAACCCACAACCTATTTGTGAGCCCCACACAACACGGAGATACAACATGACAGCAAGGTATAGAAAGGATTAAGACCCAGACTAAAGTCTTTCACCTTCACACCATCTTTATATACAGGAGCCATTCAGAATAAGAACAAAAATTTGTTTAATAGATAGGAAAATGCTCTTATGTCCAATATAAATGAACTGCTACAATCAGTACCTAACATCCAACTTTACATACTCTTACCTTCTTACACTTTTCAGTTTAAGGGAGAACTTGCGTACATTAAGTGTGTGAAAGATCTGGGTAATTACAGAAATAATTTAGTTTACTTGCCACTTTGCAGATGAAGCCTGTTCGTTCTTCCTTCCAGAAGATAGCTCTGACAGGCCAGACAGTGCCTGAATGTTGGCAAGAGCAATGTAATATGTGGAAACAAGACCATGGAACTAAGAATTAAATAAGTTTGACACAGAGTGGATTGATTTCAGTGTAGTATGTAGAGTCTCTTTGAATGAATATTTACAATGAGTATATTTAAGAATGGGGTTATTTTCATATTCTTCTTCTGAAGTCAGTGATATCAAAACAAATAGGGAAGAAAAATAGTTCTGGGTAGTATGTCATGGTTATGTAAAATGATACTACCTTCTTGCCACCTTCTCAGCAAGAATTTGGTATGCAGACATAGAGCAGGGCTTTTTATGAAGCTCTCAGGTGCCAAGGGCAGACAAAATTGCTTGGTAGCCTTGGGAGGTCACCTATCATCACACAAAACCATCCCCACCGTGGCATAAATGAAGGAGTCAGAGGTATGGGCTTACAAGTAAGAAAATTTGCCAGAAGTTAAACCTTCAGATATCTGAATTAGAAAAGCTGTTAAGACGGAGACAGAAAAAATATCTTGGGGACTACTGCTCATGGGAGAAGTGGAGCAGGGAGAACAAACTGGAATCTTGCAGAGTGCCATTGCAGAGAAGCTTGGCAGAAAAGGAAAAGAGAGTTGGCTCAGAAACAGCAGGAGAGGACAGTATAGCCTTTCCCTATCTAAGAAGTCTTACATACAAGTTAAATACAGGATGTCTGAAAGCCACCCCCAATCATTAACAAAGGAAGTAGACCACTTGGGTCTTCCCTCAGCCTTCAAAATAGCCTAGAAGACACAGCCAACATACTGGAAAGTCAGATGACACTCTAAAAGTAAGTTTCTTTTTGAAAAATCAGACAAATTGACCTCCATGTTAGACAGTGTTTGAGAGGTAGTAGCATTTAGTGTTACAAAATTCTTTACTCTGTCCTTATGAGAAAGGATTATGAATCAAGAAAAAAGACAGCAAATCTAGTTCTGTAGTTTTCTGCAGGAAGGACAGAAAATTTTGAAGGACCTTGGCTCAGACTACTATATATCTGAAATATGCACCTCAGATTCTATTGTGTATAGCCCAAATGCTGTGAACTGTAGAGGAGAAGCTTAACTTAAAGCCCAGAATGCATAGGTGGGCAAAACAGTGAAGAGGAAAAGAAACAGTTTGAGCAGGGAAATGAAAGAAAACCATTTTCTATCTGTCTTGTATTTTTGAGGCAAGCTATAAAAGAAATTATATCCAGAAGAATTTTCCCCTCCCCTCTACTGAAATTAGACTTAGTCTGCCTTAATGTACTTCAACAATGACAATGCCTTGGCGAGCCCCATCCTGAGGAAACCATCAGTCTTGGAACAAAGAAATAGTGAAGTAGATCCATCTAACATGTAATGTCTGGGATGCCAACAGGGACCCTTTGCACAGACTCCAAATAAGTGATATATTTCACTCCTTTACAATTTAGGAAGATAAAATACTGCTACTTCAAGTCAAGTTTTTGGGCAGGACTTTCTTGTCCTGCTGCCAAATGAGATCCATGGTACCTCTCGTAGCCACAGAAAAACACAGCTGGAACACAACAGGTTCCACCACTTCCCTCTCTAGTACAGTGTTTTAGTATCCTACTGCTGTGAAGTTTGCTTTAGAGTTGATTCCTTCTTGCTAGAATTTAAGCCTGTAACTTTTTATTTTACCTGCTGCAGGTAAAGGGAACCAATTATTAATTTCCCCTCTGAAGCAGCCTTTTATGTATTTGAACTTTCTGATGTGAGTCACTCTTTCTACTGTTTTAAAAATGAACTGAAGAAACCTCTTTTGCTTAATTATATTTCATTATCTGCATTAACCTCCAGAAAACTTGAAGCTAAAATCTATCTTTACTAAGCATCTGGTGGCACTAGATTTCTATGTTAGTTCCCACTGTTGGCCTATTAAGAAACACTGGAGTTTAGCTGAAGTGTTAGGAGTAATTCAGAAGAACATGGACACACAAATATTTCATTTAGGAAAGAAAAACAAAAAAACAGAAAAACCAGAAATAAAATTAGCCTAAAAATATTTTTATTCAGCAACAGAACTTCAAGACTTATGTCCTATTCATCTATACATTTTAAAATTTTAAACCCATGATTTGCATATTTTACCCATCAGAAAAGTTCCTTCACCCTAATTCCACCTTCTGTTTTCATAATTGTAAAGAAAATGATAAAAAAAATCCATTGGTGATTAAATCTGTAGACATGATAGGAGTTTGTTGAGGACCTGACACTTCTGCAGGCATCCATGGAATCTGTAAGTGCTCAGCACATGAGCTGTATCACCTTCCAGATTTTGGATGTCATTGACTAGACACCTAGGGTTTGGGGTTTTTTTTCCTGACATGATGAAAAAAATCTTTTCATTTTAGTTTGTAACTGCTACTTATGCTATTCTGTGTGGCTTATCTGGCTATGGAACAGATAGCACTTTCTCACACTGCTGTATTTTTTTCTCCTCTATAGGATAAAGAATGGGCTAACTTAAAGTGTATTAAACACACCAAGGGATTTTAATCATTCAGATCTTTGCTAGTTTAGGAAGAAAGATTGATCTTAAAAACAGTATGTTGGCACCAAACTCTTATTAAGAACAAAGAGAACCCATTTATCATCATTAAAGATTAAACAAGAATATTATTAAGATAATCAGAGTTTCAGAGAGATTACTGATTTCTAAGATAGAAGAAAACTTATCAAGAAATTATTAATGTTCCTGAATGACAGTACGTAGTATAAGCTACAGTACAATTATGGTCTATGAACCTGAAGGCTTAGTTAAGTAAATCAGTCTAATAAACTAAATCAGTCTAATAAAACACAGATCAAAACAATTTCATAAACATCTTCAGTAGTGCAGCTGCATATCATTATTATTCATGTATTCCTGTTCCTTTTTTAGATTTTATCTGCAAACAGAATTCCTAACTGCACTGAGTAAAACTGTGATATTTCATAATTTCAAAATATTTTGACTTCTGTTTTTTAATACACTTCCACCAAAGACACTATAAGTGAAATGATTTAAAGTGTCTGAGTAATTCAGGAGCTTTATATTTTCAAAAAGCATACATTTATGAATCTAACTTACTGATCACTACAGGATTTAGTAGTTCAAGTGCTGATGTAATTTTGAAAAGCGATTGAAGGCTTTAACTATAGTAAGTATAAATAAGCTAGCTCTGGAATTACTACCCATATGACCAAATTATTTCTTTGTTTAGGTAAAATAATCATGGTTAATGGTGTGTTTTAATTACAGACCTACCTATGGCAGTTAATACTGACTTTTCAGTGACAACTTGATAGACAACCAGAAATAAACCAAAGTGTTTACACAGAGCATTAGATGAAATCTTCTGATGTTTTTCCTTCCTCTTGTCTTCAGTGACATCAGTTCCTCACCAGTGATGTTTTCTTAACAGAACAGCCTGATGTGAATGGGTATACGGTGCATGGCATATATCTAGTCAGAAAAATACTTCCAAAAAAAAGCACCTAAGAACACATAGTCCAGGAGAGTCTAACCTAGTCTCTCAGCAATGTCTACAGAATGAAAAGAATTATGATAGATAAAACAGAAGTTTAATGGTCATGACTGGTTTAGTACCCACGGTTTTAAGTTGAGATAACTAATTCTTAACCAAAAAACCAGCTTGCACTTTCAGAGTACATTGAAGCTCACAAACAAATCAATTTCTTGGAAACTGTGTAGCAGTGTGGAAAAGATCTTAAATAGAAAGAAGCACCTTCAGACCAAGCAATTACCTTTTTTTTCACTAGGAACATGCCAAAAAGAAAAAGTCAAAACACCAACTTGCAAAATTTAGTTCTCCACTGACATAAACTAGAAAGTGAACAACCTATTTTCTTGTCAATTATTGTGACAACCCCCCAGTAAACAATTTACATGTGTCACTGGCATAGTCTTAGACACATTAATGATGGTAATCTTTACTGGAGATTACAAAATTTGTAGCAGGGACTTAATAATTCAGACAAAGCTGTGGGATGTCTAGGCTGCAGCCTGCACTACAGTAAATACTTAGATACAGTACTAGAAGTAGCAGAATTGACCTCATAGTGGGTCATGGAAGAGAATAAATTTGGCTTCACTGAGTGCAGTGTTGCTGCAGCTAGTCAGTTCAAAATTAATTGAGGAACCTCCACTGTTCTATTATGTATCTGCCTACTGGTTTTTTCTGTGTTCTAGCTACAAAATAGATGTGAAACTGAACAATCTTATTATATTAGTCTCCAACAGCACAAAACCAGATTTACCAACACATGATACTACATGTCAGCAGAGAGGTGACAATCTGGAATTTCCCCACTCACACGTATGGTGACAGAGATAATTTTAAAAGGGTATTCCTGTTCCCAGTGGGAGGCAGCTCAAGAACGAAGACTGCAGCCCAAGGCTAGAAGCTCTGCCTTGTAAGTGACTTTGATTCAAACTCAGAGTCCAAGGCATGACACAAGTAAAAAGGCAAAATGTATTCAAAACTGTGTGCTGAATTCCTCTCATTTGTAATTCAAGTTTAGTCTAAATAATCTAAATAATTTCCTTTACTGCCACACTTACACATGGGAAAACCAATGTAGCTTGAGAGCAGCAGAAGTGGGAGGTGTAAAAGAGCTGTCAGGAGCACCAGGCCAGAGCCGTTTACAGATCCCAGGCAGATGGGAATCTACCAGAGAGCAGCAGATGTGGGGTCTGCATATAGCACTGTCCTTCAGCGACTGAAATATGCTTGGAACTGAGATAAGACACTACCCAGCTCCAAATGCAGAAGCTACATTGTTTATTCACTACTTCTACTGTCTGTGTGGAGAGTGGGTTAGTGGTATAACAACTCTGACACAAATCCCTGGCCTGGAAAGAAACCCTTGATAATTTCCTGTAGCACATTTATAACTGACATCAGAATGTGGACCTTATTCATTATTTGCTCAGGGAAATTTTCTTCAATCACTAATAGAAACCTCTGGCAAAGTCTGGCAGAGACCCAGACAAGTGGAAATACTTCCACAAATAAAACTTCTAGTTCTAGTAGATATAAATACTCAATCATACAGCTCATGTTAAAGGACACTGTCTCTGCATCTTACTAGAATTTCTATAGCTTCTAGAAAAATATTAAGTGCTCTGCAGGGATAAGAATGCTTTATTGAATAGTCTGGCTGCATATGTCCTGATTGCTTCCAAAAAAAGGAATAAAAAGAAACTTCTAAGGCCATGAGGATGAATAAGGGACTGGAGCATCACTCCTATGAAGAAAGACTGAGAGAGCTGGGACTTTTCAGCTTAGAGCAGGCTCCAGGGGTATCTTATCTATGTACACAAATATCTGAAAGGAGGGAGCACAGAAGATGGAGTCAGGCTCTTTTCAGCAGTGCCCAGTAACATGACCAGAGGTCATGGGTACAAACTGAAACACATGAAGTTCCTTTTCAGGTCTAAGGAAACACTTTTTTACTGTGAGGGTGGTCAAACACTGGCAACAGGTTGCCCAGACATGCTGTGGAGCCTCCATTCTTGGAGATACTCAAAAGCCATCTGGACATGGTCCTGGGAAGGGGGCTGGACAGAGCTCTTTTTCCACAATACCTATTCAATAACACCTTTGGTTTACGAATTTCAAACTAACTAAGAACATGGGTGCAACTCTGCAACTTTTTGCCTGATAGCTAAGCAATGGTATACGTCTAGAAAGAATTGCTGTCTACTTCTTTGATAACCATAATATTGTGGGGAATGGAGATTGCTCACAAGATTCCATAACCTCCAGTCCCTTTAAGACTCAAATATTTTACTTTTTTTGCCTCTTTCTGTCCCTCTCTGTGTATCTTCTGAGAGGTTACTCATGTTCCTACTTGGAACATCCCTGATCTTTCCCAGGCTTAGATTTTTCTTTTTCTTTTATGGTTCTCTGTGGCTCATTACATGTAGCCGTGGAGTTTATTCAGGTGCCTGGATCCCAGAACACAACGGACCAGATCAAGGTGATGGACATATAACAAAAACAATGATGAGCCTGGAGTCAGGGTAATTCTGGTTGAACCAAAGGCCCATGAGGAGTTCCTTGGAGAATCATCACTCACTTTTTGGTAGCAAAAATGAGTGACACCTCCCAACTTTCCTCATCACAGCATTGCAAGCATTTAGACAAGGCTTTGAACACATCAATCACTATATAAATGCAATTGCAGTTTGGTGATATATCAAAGAAGGCAAGAGTTCCAAATGAGTCTTTCACTACGCTCCAGAAGATCACCCCGCCTTGTCATTGCCTCTTTGACCCCTACAGCTTTGCAATACTTCACCTGCAAGCTGATTATTTTGGTCTAATCCAAATATGTATTGATGTCATAATTTTGACTATGCTTAGCATCACAACATTTTAGGGTAGAGTTGTTTATTCTTAGAAAAAAAGCAAGCAAGGAACTGAACAACTAGGGAAACAGAATTTGCTGCTTAGATCTTACAGCTTAGTACTTGCTTGAACTTTTGTTTCTTCTGGTTTAGATTTCTCAAGAGAAAGCCTATCTCCCCTCACACACATATTCTAAACAATCAAAGCAATGCATTTAATCATGAATTCATGAGGACTGCCTCATTGCTTCAATCGCCATCCTACAAGCAGCAAAGTCCCCGAGTGGTTGGCATTAGCTGGAAATGACCACATATTATTTTAGGTTTTGAGAATATCATTGCAGGCAACCATGTAGTTTAAAAGGGAGGTATTCGCATCATTAAAACTTAATAAAAATATACAGTTTTTCCTCATGGGCTGTCAAATCATTAGCAGCAGCAGCAACACCAGAAACAGAAACTGTATACTACTATAAGACTGAAGTAAGAAATCTTGGTTATTTGGTATTTCTGTCTTCTGTGGTGCAATTATAAATTACATGCTGCCGTGTGAACCAAAACAAAAACAAAACCAGCAGTGTATTGACCAAAAATACAGTAATGATCACTTTCCTTTTTTTATATCCCAACAGGTTGTTTGAAATAATTTTAATAAAAGTAGTAAAACTTTGTTCTAAGACATTTATGTAGGAAATACATAAACACATAATGTACCAACAGATGGTGGTGTGCTGCTTTAAAAAGGCTTGTGGGAAGGTAGTCCGTTGTAATAAAAGGAAAAGGTCAATCTACAAAGTTCCTTTGGGGAAATGATTGTTCAAACCATATTTGGCACTTGGTATTTGAATCCATTAGATAAAATAACTTTACTATTATAATTTATGCAGTTTCAATTTACAACACTGAAATAGATGAAATGCAACTTAAATATCTAAAGGAAATGTGACTTGAACAAACTTTTTTTAAATCCATATTACCTGAATTTAATTTTCCTCATTATAATAGGTTTTTTCTCACTTTATAAACATAAGAAACATCATAGCTTGAATCCACTAAATGTCTACATAAATGTTTCCTGAATAAATATCAATATCATGAATATTCTCATATTATGGGTTAAACTAAAATTGCATTAAAGCAAAAGGATAGAAATGCAACAGCACAATGCATATTTTTTGTTGATTTATACTTCATAGGTTTTTTACTACACCTTTATAGATAAGAGTGCATGTAAATTCATACTTAACCACACATAAGCGGTGTCTAAAAGTTTGTGTCTGTAAAAAACCAAATGGCTGTGCCAAAGTCAAGAGCAAAGCTGCCTCCCGTGAAAACAGGAGGTATTTAACTGAACCAGTTAGTTCCTTTATTTGGATGAATATAATTTTTACTTTCATTTCTTTCTATGTATTTTTAAGCAATTAATGATGTCATGACTATTAGCAACATAAACTTTTATAGCACAGTATGTTTGTTGACCACAGTCAAAAGAGTTTTTAAATGTAAATATATAAATATATGCTATATCTACTTTTAAGCTGAAACTATTCTTTTTTTTCCTTCTGCTTTTCAAAGTCAGATATCTAAGATGCAAAATTTCAGACCCTGCAATTCCTTGCTGGATGTCATTGCATATTTTAGAAATAACTCCTTTTTTTGACTGGTCTAAGATTTGTGATATTTACTATTATAGATCTTTGAAAAATCTGATTTATGTTTTCCTGCAGAAATCTGTAGACAGAAGATGAACACAGATTTTATAAATACATAAAATTGATGCATGATACCAGTTTGTCATTTCCCAGGGAGACAAGAAGAAAATGTAATGAACAAAAAATGGTAATACTGTCATTCCCAAATTACTTTCTTTTGTTCACATGGTGGAATGAAAACAAAATTAAATACTACAACAGAACATTTAAAAGAAAAGCCCCAGAACATTTGAAAGGAGTCTATGGAGCTAATAAAGAAAGGAAGTAAATTCTGTGAATTGTATGATTTCTTCATGAGGAAGAAGGACAACATTTTAGTTCAGCCAATTCAGCCACTGTTTTTCAATGAACACAATCAATTCAGCTACATAATAAATGTATGTAATCAGAGGCTTTAAGGATGAAAAGGCAGTACAGAAAATAGCTTGTCCTCTATCCCGTATTGTTTTAGTTTCTGACTTATTCCCCAGTTTTAAAAATGCTGTCCAGTAGAAGAGGTTCCATGGGATATTGATCTATAATTAATGTTTCCCACCTTCATTTCCAGCACTTCTTCAGAAAATGCCTGTGGGAGATGACTCTGCCACAGGGAGGGAAGGGATCATTTAGAACTTAGCACTGCCATTTATACATGCTTGCTTCTAATGATTCTCTTTGATAATTTATGCAAATTACACCTGTCCTTATTTTCCTCTGGTATATGTTGTTCAAGTGAAGCCAGATAGTGCCCTAGAGCTACAGAGGTAACAACAATACTGGGTAAACATTTTTACCTTTTTTTATTCATCTTCAACAATGATCACATATCTTTCATTAATTCTGTTTTAGCAAGAATCACAATAGATGAATACAGTAGCTTTTCTGTATAGAGTTCAAATCTTATTTAGCAAGAAAAGGTGAATTCAGTACCGGAATTCATAGCATTTAACTCCTGCCAGTGATGTTAAGGTGAAGGAAAAAGGACAGAAGATATAGAGGAAACTATCTTGCTTGCTATAATAAAGACACATAAATTAAAAGGTAAATTATTTCTTTTCCCTGAAACAATGACTGTGTAGATTAGTGGCAAAATATGACCAACTCAGGCTGGCTGTATTAGCCTCTTACTTTCATAAAGACAAAAAAATCCTTATACATCATTTGATGTCTATTTTGCTTGCAGTACACTAACTCACCAGCTGTTTGTAAGCCTCCTGCGCAGCAGAAAAACTGAATATATTTCAATACATCTGCAACTCTCCTTTTTATGTCATCCTCTAAACTCTATTTTTGTTAAAGGGCAGAATTACAAAAATAGAAGGGGGGAAGGGGAAGTGGTAGATTAATTCATGTGAGGGATGTGGCAAGGTGATTCCTGCAGGCAGAAAGGGACATAGAGTAATTGCTTCAAAGCAAGCCACAGGATTATCTTTTATTAGCTCCCCTATGGGCTGTGGTCATGTGTTTTGCAATTTTAAAATGTAGTAGAACAATTCCTGGACCTTAATTAGGACCTGATGCTGTGAATTCCTGAGTGCTCTCAGTAGCCATAGGTTCAGATGGATGCTTAGAGCACTCAGTACCCAGCTCAACTCAATCAAGTGTCACTACCAACCAACAACAAGATTAGGATTTATCCATACTTTTATATGTATTTTATATGTAATTTATATGTATTAAAAAAAAAACTTGCTTAAAGAAAATAATTTCCTTACACATATCACTGGTAATATTTGCAAAGTTCAGACATTTTAGAGGTTGGGGTTTTTTTTATAAATACATTGGTTTTCTAGTTCATGCAGATAGAACCAAAGTAGCAGAAAAGGCCAGGGAAAATTGTATGTGCATGCTTTTCTGTTTTCTTCTTCCAAAAGACATGGTCTTCCATGAAATTAAGAAGGCTAATATGCAATTCAAGTAACCTAGTGCATTTTGAAAATTACATTTGCAATCAATAATTATCACAGGCCCTCATAGCAATGTCATTAGTATCTTAATCCTGTGAATACAATATTAAGCATCCCAAGCAGCAGTTTATTTGATATTCGTTTGTTTTTAGTGTAACCTATGTTATTTAGACTTGTTCTACCATAAACTAGAGGCAAAATTAGACCTAGTTTTATCCATTCAGATGTTAAATCCAAATTTCCAAAAGTATGTATACATTTTTTAGAGGTTCAAAGTGCAAGTGAGAACAGATTTTGTGTATTTTAAAGACAAAGGTGCTTACAACAGTTTACCTGTGTATGCATATATATGATCCAGAGAAAAGTTAAACTTTTTTTTCCAGTTTTGGTCTTAGAAAGAAGAAAAAAATATTTTAGTATAGTAATTGAGTTAACAATTGTTAATGAACAATCTGAATACTGTATTTCTCAGCTCCTACAGGGAGGAAAAAACCTTAGGAAAAAGGAGCAGTATACGTTTTGATGTACTGAAAACAAAAAAAAAAAAAAAACAAAACAAACAAAAAAAAAAAACCACCAACACAAAAAATAAGGAAAAACAAAGTTAAAATAGAAAGAGAGAAAGAGTTAGGAATCAAATTAATCTTAAATTTTGCAAACATCAAGCTCTTCCACAGATTAAGGTACCTCAGAGCTGCAAGTAAGGAACCCAAAAAACCTCTAAACTGTGACCCATGTATACTGAAAAAAAAGATTCAGATTATGGTTGATGTTACCCAAACTGTTTCGGATTCATTGTTCTAGTCCATCCTATTCCAAATCAGAACAGATACACAAGATATTTCCAACTGAGACCTTCCAGTAGGTGGTGGACATCATGGAACAAGTATTCTCATATTGTTGTGCTGTTTTTCTGTATGACAGCCAGAGTAGAAATAATTTTAGAAACTTGGCAATGTTTTTTACCTTTCTACAGGTAAGAGATAACAGTATGTTTTTACACTGTTTAAAGGTGATGATTGTATGATAAACATCTGCAATATAAATTCCATTTTTATCAAGAGCTACTTCCTTACTTACCTTAAAATTCTGCAACTGACCATCGTCATACCTATTCTAAGGTTCATTTTTCTTAATATACGCTTGCCACTATAGTTTTTTCTATAAGCAATTTTTCATGAAAAGTAATCTTTCTTCTTTCTTCCCATCTAAGGACTTTTGAGAAAATTTATATTAATTCCATCAGCTAAAGGTTGATTTTCAAAAAGCAATTTTCACTTTAAAGTTTACTGTCCACTTCAACTGATCCACAATGATTTTTGAAAATAGAAATACAATTCAGTCTATCTTTTCTTATTCTTAAGGCTGATCCTATTTAGTCTTCTTGAATGAAACAATATTAATAGAGAACCTTACAAAATGCCATTCCCATACTCAAATTTCCTTTCACACTTTTCTAGAATTCTGTCTTTTCTTGATGAATCACTTTCCGAGATTAAGTTGTCAGAACCTAAAAAAAAAGTACGTAAGAAAATAGTAACAGAATATTTTAATGGTATTAAAATATTTCAAGATTTTTAGAATTGTTTTTAAATGTCCTAACATCTTCCTTTTGTAGCACACTGAATGGCTGTTTTTGCTGAGCTGTCTAAAACACTGCCCAACTCTCTTCCCTCACTGGCTACAATTAATTTAGAATCTGCAGTGTGTGTGAAGAATTCAAATTATCCCTCTAGCATTACCCCATCAGGACTAAATTTCACCTGCCACCCTCAGTAAATTGACAACCATTCACTCCAATCCACACTGAGAACTTACTACAGCACTCAGCAAATAACTTCTCTCTCTCTCAATTCAAAATCTCATCATAAACTTCTCAACAAAGTCTGTAGGAAAAGGTCTTGCAAAAGTAGCTAATTGAATAACTTTCAAATTTTAAGAAATTTTCTTTTCACTGGGAAGCTGAAAATCAGGATGGAGTGTATTATTTCAAAGTAGAATTAATTCGGGAAGTTTTATAACTTTTACTATGGAAGCAGGATGAGCAACAGTCTTCTGTGAGAAAAGTTTTCACAATTTTCCTCCTAGAATTAATGATCTTCTCAGAGATAATATTTTTTTCATGAAGAGGAGGATGTGATGGAATACCAGTACAATCACCATGGCAGTAGCTATTAGATTTGAATTTTTGGAAATCATGATCTAGAAATCACCAGTTTGTCTTCTGTGCCTGTTCACCTTATCTCATTCCAGCAAAACACATGAGGCTGTGACAGCAAAGAGGTAAAGCTTTCCAAAAGCAAAAGCTGTATATTTAAGTGATAGCATCACAAGACTTTGGGAGGTCTGGCAGTTGATGCCTCCAGGGAAGAGTGCAGAAGCCTTAATGAAACAAAGCAGGACATAAATCTGCAGAGGGACTAATATAGACCAGTTTGGGGTTGGAAGGATCTGGAAAAGACTCACGTGGTTTTAGTGAGCACTGAACTGCTTTGTAGGGAAAGGAGTCTGAGAGAAACGGATCAAAAGCCTGCCACTGAGGCCCTGGATGGTGTATTGGATCAACAGCTGTTTATATAAATGGCTTTATTGTGCACACAAGGTCTAGAGAGGTGGAATATATGTATGCATCCTTTCAAACTTAACCAAGGCCAGTTTTCTGACATATGATGAAAAAAATTACTTTTTAAAATTTGCTTGCAGATTCAAAATGAGATATTTGTTTTGTTTGTTTCTGTAGGGCACATAGGGCAGCTAACATACCAAGTTTTGTAGATGCTACTTTTCATAGTGGAATACTTGAACTAAATATTGTAAAATCCTTACCACTAATCAGTGTAGGAAAAATATATATAAAGTCTGTTCCCAATCTTGTGAAGGTCATGAAACATTTCAGATAGTGCCAAGTAGCGCACAATTCAACATTTTAGCAGAAATACATGGCAAGACTTCTTTTTTCTTCTACTTAGGCTACTTTTTATGTTCTTCTTTCCTTATTAACTTTAAATTATTGAGAACTTGTAACAGCAGGAAAGTATCTGAAATATCTCAGAAACAATGTTTTGATTCTCATATCATGTGTTGAAAATTCTGCATATAATATGGATCTGCTACTCTCAGGGATTATTCTGCCATTCTGAAAGCGTTCTAGAGTGGCTGCTCTTTCTAGAAAGGTATATAATCTAATTTTTAAATACTCAGACTTTAATTTCCACACAAGACTGGAAAACATTTATTACAGAGAGGCTCATTCCATGGACATGTACACATAAAAACCTATCATAGATTTTCCCTTGTCTTAAAAAAATTAGTTTGTCTGAATATTTTGCATTTTAGAAGATTTATTCTTACAGCAGATCAGATGGGGGAAACAATGGTAATCTTCTTCCAGAGATGAGGAACTGCGCTTCTAAACCTCTGATAGGAGACTGAGAGGAGAGGAGAAAACTCTTGGACACCAAGTGAGCTTCCTCGTGGTTCATAAGAACAAACGTCGTGATAATTTCAAGTGCCTGAAGTTGATTAAACTACTTTCACCCTGATGTTTGACTAAATGGTTTGTCAAATACATCATACTTACAAAGGTAAAGGCTTCAGGACAATTTAGGTCTTTTGCAAAAGGAGCTGCATGTACAAAAGTACATATACTGCTACAAATTATTTCCCTATTCAGATATTAGAGCCAATTTGGTAAGTTGTATTTAACTGTTAGCTAATTAATACTTTATTTTCTATTTAAATGTATACTTTTAAAAGTAACGCCCCATAATGGTTAAATACTACAGCTTTAAAAATCTGCATTTGTGACTCCTGCATTACTCACTAGCTTTACGTATGTGACCCCAAACCCTACTTTGGATTATATGTCAATTTCTTAAAACAACTGCAAATTTTTCATGTCTTAAGCAAGTAAATATATTTATACTGTGTTATTATTACAAAATATACAGTACCAACTAGCATGCTGTAAGTTATTTCTATTCATAATTAAAACCTATGAAAATAAATAAATATTTATATATGAGAAAATAAAACAATTTTAAAAAGCTGTTATTTGAACTTATGTACCCCAGGATTCCTTTAAACCCCTTATTGTAGAACTCTGTAGATTTGGTAACTGTTCTTAGTGTATTACCTATTGCTCAACTCTTTTATTTTTGGAGACAAGCACATTTTCCTTGGATAGCATAAGCATCACCCCAGATTCCTCAGGTTGCTCTGAATTCAGGTTTTTACTGTTCAGAAAGATCTTTATATCACAGAGGTATGCATGAAAATTTCCTTCACCAGGAAGAGAAATCAACAACCTTTGGTCTTGATCTCCTTTTTTCCTATTCTAACCACTAGAATACAAACCCATATTGTTACTTGTGCCCCTGTGGAGGCATTCCCACTGTTTCATGTAGCACTCTTCCTAAACAGTAGTACTTCTCCAGATGGTGGAGAGCTTCAAACTTGCCTGTAGTCTAACACTCTATTACAAGGGACTGGCTAAAGAATAGCCTAGAATATGAACAAATGCTTTATTTAAAAAAATACAATGGAAAATTTGATGACTCCTCAGTACCATCTAAATATTTTTCAAAGACCATGCTACTCAAAGAGCTTCTTTAAGTTGACAAAACCTAAGGAAAGTAACTGACAAAAACAAGCTTCTCTTGTCCATAGTTGTGAGTGGAAGCTGAAGGTATTTTATCACCCAGGCTGATAAGTACCCTGTTCTCCCTTTCCTGTTAAAAGAATGCAGATCTGGGACATGATTTTTTTGAATTCTGTTTGCAGTCCAAGCCCTGCTAACACTCAATTTTGTCACATAACGTCTGCCTGTTTTCCCGGGTCTGATATTTTCACAGGTGATTGCATGCAGGATATATGACAGTGAATATCCATATGAACTGCTTAAAATGCATATATTAAAAAAATTTAGGAAAAGAGCATAATAATGGGGGAAAAAACCCAGATCCTATACAGGAGAGCAGGCAACCTAGGGAGGCATTCACCCTTGTGATGAAAACAAGCTCATATTTTAACTGTCTTCCACACCCTTATATGTAAAATTTGGAATGCATCTAGGGTTTTTCAAGGCTCATAGATGGCACAAAAGGAAGAATAACAGGAATAATTAGAACAAATCCTCAAAAGTCCTCAACTATTAGCTTAAGCTGTTTAAATCTAGACCAACTACTCAGAGGCAGAGTGAGAAATCTAATAGTGAATTTGAACACATATTCAGTGTCAGTTGAAAGCCACAAATTATAATCTGGAAATGCGTCCATTAAAATCAAAAGCCTGAAAAATTAAATCAAGGCCTCTTCTGGAAGACAGCTGAGTAGGTCAGGTGTAACTGTACACAAGCTACATATTGTGAGGATTTCTTCATTATGCATTTCTGGCCAGGATGGTTATAGCATAATGGTTTTTTCCCAAATAAAGACATGTTTTTCATACAGTATACCGTTCATTATTAATCTGAAGATTCGTAAAATATACAAAAACATATCTTTACAGATAGTTACACATACCTGAATTTTACATTGGTCATTATTACAAAATGTTAAAAAATTTCCAATTGTAAATAAAGAAACAAAAACACTACTAGAGTCCATACACATTAATAATACAAGGCATCTAAGGCATAAAAATATATAGTGAGCTTTTGAAACCACAACTAGTTTCTCTTTTTTATGTTAATTGACAAAACCAAAAAAGCATAGATTTCTCCAAATGAAATTGCAGACAGACTCTACATGTACTAGTCTGCTTAAACTAAGTGCATACCTTATATGCATTTGCTGTGTTTGCAGCCAGATAGAAATGAGTTATGAATTTCAGTGTGTTTGCATTCTATTTCCATTACTATTACATTAACTGTCTCATAATTTCAAAATACTTTAATGAATATCACTTGACTCTGCTTACTGTCCTTCACAGGCAATTTTACCCCTGTTCTATTATTTTAAATGCCTTTCATTTGATTAAACATACTGCATTTCAGTTTACTGTGAAATTAAGTTTTATTATGGTATACATTTGGTAGTTTTTTACAACATAAAATAATTACACAAATTGGCAGGTAGGCAGAAGCTTTAAATGTGGAGAGAGGCTCCACAAGCACAGCTCTTACCAGGCATTTTTCATGTCCTGTTATCAGCAATAAGGCCCATAGATCCATAAGATACCTTAAATACTACCATTTTACTGTAGCTGAGCCTAGTAACAATGGCTTGACTTTCAGTATCTTCCATCTTCACAATAAAATGTGTACATAGAACTCTGTGTTTCACCATACTTTAATGTATAAAAGCAAGGCTTTTAATGTTGCTTGTAACACTCAAGCTCTTGTTGATAATTGTGTTCCAATTAATAAAATGAACTGCAAACAGAAAGTCTTAAGTTTATGCTATTTTTTCAACACTTAGTTGTGGAAACATGGAATTAAATCCAGATCCAGATGTCCTCCCCTGTGTGTTACAGATTCATGGAAGCTCGCACATGAGGAAAGGCTTAGCTTCAAGCACATGAAAGTCAGAAGTTCATTATCTAAATGGGATATTATTAAAATTGGGATTAAAGTGGCCTCACCAGATGTCTAATCTTGTGAAATGCTTAAAAGCAGCATGAAGTCAAACTTGGTGTCAACTGTTTGCTCTCTTTTTGATCAAGAATTGATAAACAATACTTTTTTAGTATTTTCAGAATTTAAATAAACTATGACTAGTGTTTTGGAAGGGCAGTTTTTATTTCACCTAATTTGCTGGCATAAATTTTATAAACTTTCTGATATGCAATAGTATCATAGATGATTTTAAGAACTGCATTTTCAGATAACGCCCAAATAACTCTCAAGGTTTTTATCAGCCTATATTTTACTGACTCAAAATTCAAACACAATCTCAGTGACAAAGTATCTGACAAAGAACCTCTAAGCAATGCCATCTGTGATGAGAATCTGACATGTTCAGCTTTAGAAAGGTCAATGCAGAAGGACAACCTTGCTTGCCGTATCCAACACAACAAAATTCAGCAGTTTGGATGAAGAAAATACTCTCCTTTAGTCTGATCACACAATATCAGGGCACACTATGGATAAGTACTAACATCTTCACAAATATTGATTTCTCTTTGATGTTGTCACTTTCAAATCTGCATAATACTCCAGTTTAGGAGAAACTTCAAACCATTTGACATCATTGAAAGAATGAATTAGAAAAGTTATCAGAAAAAAGTACTTCAGGAAATAATATTTTCTTTAAATCATCACTTTTAAAATGCCTCAAAGTATTTGTAAAATTATGTCTATTTTTAATTGAAAAATATGTATAAGCTTAAATTCTGGTTAACTAGTTACAAAGTTGTTCAGTCAAACAACCCCCAGGCCATGAACCCACTTTAATTGTTTTATTACTTCATGAATTACTCAATCCTGTCTATGTAGACAATGCCCTTCAGCAACTTTTCAGAGCTTCTGATCTGCAGGAACACTTTGACCTTCTGTATGCCTCTTCAAAATGTGACAGCAAGGTAGAATTACTCACACTTTGCTTTGCTCAGAGTTGAACTTTTTCCATGGATATGTCAGAAAAATAACTACAGTAATCTGACATTTGAGTCTTGAAGGAAGCTCAGCATTACCTTTTTACTTTCAGAGGTAACTGTGAAAAATTCGAATACAAGCACTACATGGAAACAAGGATGCATGCAATGAACCCTGTGCAGAATTAAGGAAAATTATGTAGGAAAAAAACAGTAGAAGTAACACTACAGAAAGCTACAGAGTGATTTATTGAAACCAATATCAAGCACTGCTTAATCTCTATGGTACACAAGGTATAACTGATCGATCAGAAGTCTATATAAGAATATAAATGTGACTCAAACTCTTGCATTACCTTCCACTGTTGAAATACTATGGACAATAATGACTTATATAATATGATTATTTTTTTCTTTGGCAGGATGGAACACTTAAGTAAATTTAAATTAAATTTAAATTAAATTATTTATTTAGTTCTTTAAATAGTTAATGATATCTTTTAACCACCAAGGTAACTTACAATAAGCAGATTATAACTTCCAGAAGTACTAAGTGCTCTAATTCTTTCACCCATGCATAGCCGCTTCTCTTTTTCGTTTTACTAGCACTGAAAGAAAAATTCAGTAATAGTAATATTTATCATGCTGACTAGATTGTCTCCTGCAACCAATCTAGCATAGCAGCCTACAGGTAGAAGCACAAATATTAAATAAAACTGGAGTATGAAGAAGATACTCAGACCTATGATAGTCACTGATCTTAAAAATGAGTCAAATATGATAAGAATGATTTAAAGATTATCACATCTTTTAGCTGCTGTAGTGCCACCTAATGAGCATGAAAAGCTAAAGTCACCTCAAATATACCACTGTTTTAAAGAATGCCTTAAAAGGAGTACTCTAAACAAAATATGGACTGTGATACAATGTGGACAGTGTGATGACACTCTTCATGCATAGTAGCTTAGTACTTCTAAGTCCCATTGGAATGGTAGGAAGCAAAGAATCACTTAAGGCTGATATTAAGGTAAACTGTAAACCTATTTTACGTCATCAGTTGGCTTCTTTAAACAAAACATAGCACATGAAAGCTAGACAATTATTGGTAAAATATGTGGAAATGCCTCAGCTCTCTGGCTATTCCCCCTTGCTTGTGATGTTTTCTAATATGTCATTTTTTCCACAGGGCTTCCCCTGTATAACCAGCAGCCACTGCTGCAGAGTCAAGGCAGGGTCACACAAACACACTTAGGAGGGCTCCTGTCCCACCTCTTCCATATGTCAATGGTAGTAGCTGGCACATCTCTGTGCCAAACACAGGTACAGGAGGGGCTATTTACTGGCTACCAGCTGTCATTCCCCTCCTCTGTGAATAAAGGAGCAAGATGTCATACTATAGTTTTGCATGCTACTTTGGAATAGATGGTGTATGAATTGCCAATAAAGGTATGCCACAGTTTGCCAATCACTGTTCTGGACTAGAACAACAGCAGCAGACAGTTTTGCTAAGCGCAAGACCAATTCAGACTTGTCTGTAGCCCAATGCTGGTAGTGGTGCAGCTCCACAGTTGTCATGAAGAAGTCCAACTAGAACATTTGCATTAGAGTGATGCCCCCCATCTATTGTGCAATGATACATACTGCAAGCGGTGCACGCTCCTATTTTAGCTCAGTGCTTTCCAGACAGTCAGGATGAACAGTGATCCCCATACACTTTTAGAGCATGAAATGTATTCAACCTTCTGATCCTGACAGCTTGCACTAAGCTCTCACCAGCCCCAGCTAAGGGCAGTAAAGCCTGTCAGGAAACACAGGCAAAGCAAAGCAAAGCAAAACCACTGCTGTCCTAAAAGTCCTTTGGGGTCACAGCCAGCCAGTGCAAGTCAAATCACACCACTTGGAGTCTTCACCTGTGCTCTGAGACCAGCTTCCTGATAAAACAACCAGGCTTGAAGTGATGTTTGCACCATTCACCACTTAAGACATGCTAAGCACTACTTGGTTACAGTTGTGACTCTAAATAAAAATCTCTACTACTTGGAAAAAAAATGAATACATCCTTCACTTAAAAAAGGTAACAGCTTCCAGGTGGTACAACTGTCAAGGCAGATCAGTTTATGAATGAGTTCCAGCTACCTTGACAGTATCATTTTTAGTACAGATGCAGAAAAAAAAATATCCAGAAACATGACAGGGCAGAGGAGATCTGAATTTCAATTGTAAGGTTCTCTCTTTTAATCTTGTGATAAAAGTCGTTTAAAAGTAATGCAATGTTCAGCTATTGCTTTTGAAGTATAACAATATGCAGCTAGATGTTGTAGATAGAATTAAAAAGCTGAACTCTGAAAACAGCCCAGTGATTCCCGAGTAGTATTGTACAATACAGCCCAGTAATACACACTTTAGTATTGTTTTAAGCAAAAGCAGAGCAGAAATTATACAGCTGAAACGTCTAGGAAAACTGACAACTCTAAGATACAAGAAAGTGTAGTTCAGAGTAACTACACATCCCACACAGCCACATATTTCTGGCACTTGTGAAGGAGTATTTTAAAATAATAATTAAAAAAGTTAACAGAAGTTAAGAATTACAATTCTAACCAGTTTTCTCTCCTGTTCCATTTCCATACATGTTACACCATTACTTCATTCTTTCAAGAATCTTTCTCAGAACATTTGATCACCTGACAATCACAGTTCACCCAGCTACTGTTCATGCAAGCTCTCAGATCTCTGGGAAAAAGTGGGTTGTGGCAGGCGATTTCCATGGTCAAAACATAGTGTACAAAAGATTTAAGCAAAGTGAGCCATCACATGTCATGTGGGAGATTGTTAATTGCCAGAACTCCTCCAAGGTTCCTTGCAAGGAGGAAGAGAGAAAAGTGGAATATAAGTGTGATGTAAAACACAAAAGACGAGAATAGCATAATAGTATATATTCAAATTTGTATAAGATCTTCATAAACAAATGTATTTCTAAGACAAAAATTACAATTGACTCTAAGTAAGTTCCAATATTTGTCTACAGGAAACATTTTGCAGTTTGCCTATGACATGTGAAAATCATTTTGATTCTTTTTTTTCTCACCTACACTGTGCAGGACACATAAGCCCTATATGGTTGAAGCCTTACTGCCAGTTTATTTTTTATAAATTACGAATATTTGTAAATAATTCCCAGATCATTTATGAAATACTTTTCTCCATTTGAAGGAAAACGTAAACCAAAACACAACTCCCAAACAAAAACAAACCCCTTAAGGATTTTTTGGACACAAAGAAAAGAATAATAATTTTAAAACCACAAGCAGCTAGTGGATTGGCATGAGAAGGCTGATGACAGGTCTGTGGAATTTATGGAACATATATGCACTTGTATATTTCCACTCAGAATAAAAAGAAAACTGAGCTACCTATTGCTTACCCTAAAGCAGCGTGAAAGTCAGAACTATATTTTATAGTCAGATCTGTCTCTGATAAGGACACCCATGCTACTGCTGTTGGCTAAAATGTAACCTGGTACATTTACACAAATGTGTCTAAAGATCGCCCACAGCACATCACAACCTCAAGTGCCCATCACCTTCTAAATATATAACAGGCATTTGACTTCCACTATGAAAGATCAAGAGCCTCACAAATGATAATGCTGCAGTATAACATCTTTTTTTATGGAATGTTATGACAACTTATTTGGAAACATAGGGTTTGTATCTTGCAAAAGAGAAAAACCGCTGTCAAGGGGAAAACTTGTGGGTATATTGAGATGAGAGATTCTTCTGCTTGGTTTCTTATGCCTGCACCTGGTGGAGCCATTTATAGCAGTTTGCCATCATAAGCATACTGACCTAAAATGGAAATAGGAACCATTACAGAATGACATGCGTAAGCTTTCTCAAATAAAAACATGCAGGCAGCTATCAGCAGAACTAAATCCATATGATCAACCTGAAGTATGCTCTAAAGCAGCTGTGTGTTGATTATACTGTAAAGAGAGAAACTGCAGCTGGAAAAATCTTCAACAACTTCATGTCTTTGCCCTCTGATTAAAAAGAAGTAGGAATAGAGAGAGAGTAAATATCAACTGCACTGTGCTTCACCACAGCTTCTTTATGAATTAAATAAATTGCAATACAATTTTGATTTTAGAAGAATCAGACATTCCTTCATGAACCAGCTATTTAGACAGTCTTCCTTCTTAAAAGCATATTAAGTATATTGTTTTATATGATGGTATATATTTCTTCCATTTATTTGCCCACTTGTCTGTCTCTGAAAACCTGATTGAAACTCTTCCTAAAGCTCTCCCTGCTGTCATCCACCTGCCTTCTCTACCTACTTAAACTTACATTCAAAGCACTGCCTCTGCCTTGTTCAACTTTTACACAGTTCTGGATTATGTCTACTTACACCCCATTTGACCTCTTTACAAACTCCAAGACAATGTTACCTTTCCTCCTCTTTTGTTACCTGCCTTGGGATTTAAAATCATGAATTCTGAGTGCCGTACTTCCTCACTCACTTCACTCAGGCTTTACTCTGGCCTTCATGCCTGCCTTTTCCAAGCCAACAGCTTCCACAGCAGATTATAGCCTTTCTGGCAATGGCCCACATGAGTCTACACAGTGCATTACAGGAGATAATGAGTTCATTCTGCCCACACTGTGAGCTAGCCAAGACGAACCTGCTTTATATGGAGCTAAGCCTGAATTAAAAAAAGCCCTCCTGAGATAATGAAATACATCAGATCAAATTCAGCATTCTGTCAATAGACAGAGATATTTCGGATTCAGCTCAACTCACATTGCACTCTCAGAGCCCGCATGAGAGACTCTAAATACACCTATGGAATATGTCTTAAGAGACATTTCCTCATTCTTCTAATTCCTCCTGTTACAAACTCCATATTGCATTCATATAAATGTGTGGAAACCATTCTTGGATGAAGAAAAAAAGACAAGAGTACTCAAGAGTACTCCTTGTTTACCCTTGGTATTTTCTCCATAGTTTTGGAGGATTTGGGATTTAAAAATAAATAAAAATCTTCTTTGCACAAAACTTCTGTTGAAGGTGCAAAACCACCTGAGACAGCACTGCTTAGGACAACGTGGATATAGAGGATCACTTAGGTGCAGCAGCCCTGCTTCTGATGCTGCCTCTTTTCAGATTCCTATTTCCACACTTTGAATACATTTGCCATAATGTCATGAGTTACAGTGTCCTGTTCTGGACTCTCCAATACAAAGGAGACATAGACACATGGGAGGAAGTTCAGCAAAGGGTCATGAAGATTATTGTAGGGCACACAAAAAGTTCAGACATCAGGGGTTGTTCAGCCTTAAGAAAAAAGATTCAGGAAGGACCTCATTAGTGTGTATAAATAACTAATGAGAAAGAGTAAGAAAAAAGTAGACTCTTGTCAGTGCTTTCCAGAGACAGGACGAGGACAGGACAAGGGGCAATAGGTACAAACTGACGTAATTTGACATAAAGGAAATTCCCTTTTTACGTAAGAAAAATCTTTCTCTCTGTCAGGTTTGTCAGGCAATGGAGCAGGTTGTCCAGACAAGTTCTGGAATCTCCTTGAAGACATTAAAAATCCAGTTGAACATGGCCCTGGGTGATCTGCTTTAGATGATCATTCTTTGAGAAAGGGAGTTAGACTAGATTATCTCTAGGGATGCCTTCCAGACTTCAACAATTCTGTGATATCTATAAACTTCTGGTCCATTTCTTCTTTTCAAACTGTTCATTGCTCCCTCTTCTTTCTCCTTTTGCCATCCCTGGCAATTTGTTTCTCTTTTTCTTGGAAGGTTCATTAATGACACCCAACGTCAGAGTCAGCTCAAATCAGAAAGCAGTGAATCATCCCCACAGAGTTTTGGACTTCTGAGCAATGCCACAAAGCCAGAGTAGAGCTGATTCTGCTGACTGCACCCCCAGCATGATCTACATACAGACCAGATAATCAATAAAAGAAAGTTGATCTCATTTCTTTTCTCTCAATTCCTGCTGCCTATTTGTCACCTTTGTCTGTAATGTCTCTAGGTTTTTTTTTTTACCAGGTGAAGTCATGCTCATTCTGACTAAACCCAAACAACTTCTAGGACTCTCACTTATATACTATAATAAGCAAAACCTGCCTTTTAACCTGGAATATCAAAGTAAAGAAGGACTTAAAGTCCTGGGAATTTAATGGAAGATTTACAAAATTTTAACTTCATTATCTTTTAAGTTGCTTTACTCATTGTAAAATCAGCCTATCCTGAATACAGGTCTCTCTCCCATCCCTATAGACCTTGGGTAAACAACAGATCTGATAATTCTCTCATTAATCCTGATAGCTTTGGTGGAATTATTTCTTGCTTTTGCAGAGGCAATCGGGGAAAAAGCTGGTGTTCCATGCTGCAAGACTTACATCAAAGTACTGGAGCAAGAATCAACAAGCTTTCTACTGCTCTTTTTTAAATATTGCATTTAATTACTGTTATAAGAGCGGTCGAACACAAGCTTCAAACCTGGTTATATAGGGCCATATATGCAAGTTGTCATAAAGGAAAAACTTCAAAGAGCCCTGTTTGTCCAATTGAGATGGGCTAGATTAAATTAAAGATAGGAAAAAGGCAAAGTAGTAAATTATTTAATCAACTACATGTCTGCTTTACTAGAGATTGCAGTATAATTTAGCTTTCTCTAATAAGATTTTACTTTATCACAAATCTAAACAAATAAATTGAAACATCATCCTGCTTCATTAAAAATACACACTACCAATGCTATCAAAAATTTTTTTTTCTGCATTCTGTTATATAAGCTGGTACTGCCAAAAGTTACATAGTGCTTAAAATACGTAATTATACCGAATAACAGGGACAAAGCCCTGAGGAGTTTTAAAGTCACAGATAAAAGCCAGCATAGTAGATGTAGCTCTGCAGCAGGGAGACTGGCATTAGTGCTGCTTGACTTTACTACTAGAAATAGACTGACAAGTCAAAATCTAGCCATGATAGAAGCAGACACAACTCAAAATGATTGAAAAGCTATCTGGAACAGAAAGCAGGGAGGGCCTGCTGGATAAGGTGCTCCTATTTTAACACGGTGCTGCAGGGCCTACTGATGCCATGACAGAGACCTTCCACACTCCCCCATCAACAGACACATCTCAGAGGTGGTTATGTCAGGACAAGGAAGCAAGCTCACATGGATTTTCCACCAGACAGGTACTACTACTAGGTATCACTTGCCTAGAAGTCAGTTTTCTAGGTTTTTCCGCCCGTGCTCTTCTGAGGAAAGGAAAGAAAATGAAGGCAGAACAACTTATTCTTGCTGAGGACTGAAGCAAGACATAAATGCTAGATATCACTTCCCATGTAAAAGGACGAAGTCTGAAAATACGACCCATGTAAACAACATATAAAGGCAAGAAAGAGCCTGTTCAGGTTTTTCTATAAAATAAAACACATATAAGACCAGTTTGGAAATTCCCATCACTTAGCTACTGGAAATGAGCCATGGAGAAAAAAAAAAAATTCCAATGACAAAAAGAAGTAAAATGCAAATGCACAACTAATCAATGAAGATAAATGAATTATGAAAACTATACTTGTCATTTGTTGGACCCGAAACAAAAGCATTACAATGGATGAAGAAATATGGTTGCTACAGTTTAAATGGACAGTAGTTCTGTATGAGGTTGCTTTCATTATTCACAAAACAGCAAATATTTTAATGCTTTCAAGGAACATTATAGCTTTAGTGAACTGACGTGGAAAAACAATATGACATGGTAGTCTACTATTTATTTTTCAGAACAAATAAACTGCATATGCTAGAGTATAATATATTCAGGGAAAATGTGAATGTTTTGCCAGAAATAATAAAAAATCTCCAACAAACAATTTTGCTTACATAATCACTTTAACAGTGAAAACCAGAAGAATCCTGCTTAAAAACTAGAAGACCCTTAAATACCACCCATCAGCTGGGCAGGAGCAAAAAAAAGAAAGTATTACATTATTACATTACTGCTGTTCCTGAAGCCATGTCATTCCCTACTCCAGCCAAGGATCCTTTTATTTTTCTATATTGAAGCAACGAAGATGGGGAAATCTGTGGAAACTAATTTCATTATCAATGAAAATAAAACCTGTGCTTTCACATAAATCTCTCAGTTCTTAAATAAGAGCATGAAATATTCTTGGGGAAAAAAAACCAACCCAATGCTCCAATTATGAAATAAGGTCCTGTTTTGTTACTGACTCACACAGTTTGACATATCTGCATGAGGTTCTCTTGCTTACACAGGCACAAATAAGGAATAACTATATGAAAACATATATAACTGATCTGGTACAAAAGTCATGCAAGCAAACGGAATACCCAGTGCATTTTGTTCTAAGACAGTGGTGAAACACCTGTTAGACTGTGTGAACTACATCTTCCATGAGGCACTGCAGTCTAAATGAAACCAATGTGATAGAGGAGAGCTAATCTAGTAAGGAAGACAGAAAACAAATGTCAAAAGACTAGAATTGCCTTGGGACAAAATTTGTGATTCCAGCTAGCTCTAATGTCATGTGTTCAGATATGGTGGCTGCCATTTCCATCAAAAAGCCCCAAATAAACAAGACTGTCCCCTGGAGAGGTGGCATTCTCAGTCCACTGCAGAGAGGCTGCTGTGCTCCAGATGCACATCTGGAACATCCACAAGACAGAAAAGCATTCGTGCAAAACTGTAGAGAAAGTATCTGTGCAGTAATAAATAGCAGCAGTGTGGCAAGTGACTCACCCTGAGCTGATTCAGGAACTCTGTTCCCTGCTTCTGTATCTGTAAACCTATTTGGAGTAACTGATTAATTAGGAAGGCATCATATTTGAGATAACCTGTCAGGTTCCCCAGATAGAAGGACCAATTTAAAAGTTACATTAAACTAAATAGAAGTTTAAAAAGAAAAGAGATGAGGGCAAACCCAGAATTTTGACTTAGCATTTTGCAAAGAACCATTAAAAAAAAAAAAAGGAAGGTTGCCTGAGTGTACAAGAGTAATGAAATCACTTGCTTATCCCAAAAGCAGAATAAAGGGCAGCTAGACTATATAGGTCATTTTTTTTTTCCTTAAAAATCCCCAGTGAAAGAGACCCCCACTGTTTCCTGTTAGTCAGCATTCCTGCATTTCATTCTCAAATGTGAAGGTTTTTCTACATACCAAAACTAAAGCAAGGGCCTTTGATTGGTTGTTATCTCTAGGGTTTTTCTTGAAAACTAAACTACCTGCTTATACACACGAGTGTCTTTTGTTTATAACAGTCTTTTGCATACTGAAAATCTGTTATCATGAGTTCCACCATTTAGATGAAATCAATTAAATATGTCTTCTCAGCTCGAAAGCTCTTTTCTGAAGTACTGAGGCAAAGAATGAAGGCATTACTTCATCATTACTTCATAGTCAAGTCTTCATCAGGTCTGGAGTAAAATTACTAACTTATATACACTGCATATGGCAATCTGGTTAAGACAACCAGAATAACATCTGATGTTTATTTTTCAAAACCATCATTATTTTTTAGCTCACAGATTCTGTGGTCCACTCTGGCATTCAGACACCGATCTTCAGAATAAATACCTTGTTCTTAATCCTAATTTTCTATTTGTTCATTTCACTCTTCTCACTAATCATTTTACAGTTATTTATTATCAAATTTCAGCACATGATACATAACAGCTAAAATTTCCCAAGATAATGATCTTTTTTCCTACTGTTGAAAAGCTATCAAACTGCCATATTTCATCCATAAAATACATGAAGTATATTTGTTAGTCTGCTACAAACTAATTTATGAAAATGTCGAAAAAAAACAGGCCCACTGTTGACCCTTCTTGGTCATCAGATACTGATAACTCAGATTTAAGTATTGTTTTCAACTAGTTACATACCTCATCTTAATTTCATCTAGATCATATTGACCTAATTTATTTATGGACTCTTTATGGGACAGTGTCAGAAACCTTGCCTGAAGTCAAAATTAATCCTATCTGTTCCCAGATCCGATTAACCCAGAAATCCCATCAAAGAAAGCAATTAGAGTACATTGATGTGATTGTTTTTGACAAAACCATTCTAGCTGTTTTTATTATCTTCTCTGTACATACACACTGAATGCTAATAACTTGTTCCAGTAACTTTCCAGATGTTGAAATTACACTGATTCATCTGTAATTCTACAATAGTCCATTTTTCCTTTTTTGAAGCTAGGTACTATGTTTGCTAATGGTTCAGGGATTAAGCAGGCTAGGTTTTCTAAGTACTTAAGGGCAAATTTAATTGGATTCTGTCAACACAAATACATCATGTTACATTAATATTCTTCAAATTGTTCTTTCCCAATTTTATTTGTACCTACTTGGTAATGTCATTTGGTTAAATACATGCCTACAGAAAGGGGATTTTTTTTTTCTTTTTCTTGTTATTCTTTCTTGCTGAGTAATGGACCAGGGCTATCCTTTTATCATTCTAACGCAACATTTTAACACCTTCAGAATTTTTCCCCCAAAGCTTTCATGTTTATTTATGTACCCTGATGCATCCATATTTTTGAGCATATTTCCTATGTTCCCTGCCCATTGTGACAGTTTTCAGCTCTGCTTTTAACATGTTCTCTTTCAGCAACTGCTAGCTCTCCTTCACTCATTTATCCTTTAGATTATCTTCCCAGGAGAACACTTCTACTAGGTCCCCAGGTTCATTAAAGTATGCTTTTTTTGAAGTCAGTTGTTCATGTTCTACTACTATGGTTGCTTCTTCCTAAACCCATAAATATTGCCATTTTATAGTCACTTTCACCCAAACTGGCTTCCAAGTGGAGATACTCATCCATTTTCAGAAATTGCTTAGTCTCAGCCAAATTGGATTGTGATAATAACAACTTTATCTTTTAAAATAAAGTTGTTCATATATCAGACCTTCTCTATGCTTACACACTATTTTTGGAACTGAGTATCCAATGCTCTTCAATTTAACCACACCAATTCACTCAGATGTCTCTAGTGTCTCCACTCTTCTGATTAAGCTGCCTACAATAGATCCCAAGAATGACAATGTCCCTTTTCTTTTCCCTTCACAGCTGGTGAAGGCGTGCCTCCAAGAATTCTACTTCTCACTTTCTGCTTGAACATCAGAAAACTAGAAATACATTTGTCAAATGAAATGTAACTCTACCAGATTTCCTTGACTAGTCTTTTCAAAATAGGTCTTACCCTTTTCACCCACCAGTCCAAAATCATGGCATCTCTGTGATCCATACTAAGTAACATTTCTAGATGCCCTTCAGATATTTCTGTAGAGAACTCTCAGTGCTTAGCAGTTTTAACTTGCACTCTTTCCTACTATCCTTCTATAATTTTCAGAATCCTGCCTCAATTTTCAGATACGTGAATAGTTCAGCCTAACTTAAGTGATATCTTATGTTACAAGTAGGTCTTTGTCATTAACATGTTTCAAAACTGAGTGAAAGGGGCTGGAACAGCTCTGCTGTGAGGAAAGGCTGAAAGAGCTGGGGTTGATCAGCCTGGACAAGAGAAGGCTCAGGGGAGACCTTATTGCAGCCTTTCAATAGCTAAAGGGAGCACATGAAAAAGCTGAAGAGAGACTTTTTTGCCAAAGCTTATAGTGGCAGGACAAGAGGCAACTATTTTACATGGGAAGAGAGTAGATTTAGATTGAATATCAGAAAGCAATTTTTTACTGTGGGGGTGGTGAGGCACTGGAACAGGTTGTCCAGAGAAGTTGTGGATGCTCTATCCCTGGAAGTGTTCAAGGTCAGGTTAGATGGGGTTTTGAAAAATCTGGCCTAAAGAATTATGTTCCTGCCTACAGATGGGTTGTACCAGATGATCTTGAAAAGGTCACTTCCAATCCAAACCTTTCTATGGTTCTTTGCAATCTGACTGTCCTCTTCTCATGGCTGAGTGAGCTGAAAATTGAGTGTGGTATCTTCCTGAAATTCATCAGATTCTATTAATTGTGTGCCTATATATATACACTTATGCTAATAGAAGAGAAATCAAAAAGAAGAGTAAACAAAGATGTTTAAAAAATCTGTAAGCCTCACAATAAAAGCTGTTAACTATATTAATCAAGTCTTTCAATGCTAATACTTAAAACCTATTCTATTACAGATGTTTTTTAGGACTTGAACATTTTTGTCATTGCTTTAGGCAGAAGCAATGCAATTCTAAGTGCCTTTTAAAGTAGTACTTATGATGTGAATATCTGCCAGTCATGAGCCTTGATCTCATTATGACTGGAATTTTCATTAAATTATCTTCAGAACTGTGAGGAAATTCTGAATTACAAAGATTACAATGAAAAAAGTGTGACTTTACTAACCTAAATTAATTAGTTTATACTAAAAGAAGCATTGAGAGTGTATTCAGAACACTAGACAAAATGGAGGTAATTTTGCAAAAGGGCTCTATCTCCAACAGGAAATTTCACCACTGATAATACAACACTTGGATGCAATTTTGAGGCAATCTGCACAACACCTTAATTGTGCAAGAGAATTTATGTGAATATAGGGGGGTTTTTTATTATTAGCAGACAAGTGAAAGAAGATTGCTTCTTCAGTGAGTATGCTTTGGAGAGAACAGGAATGCAGACATAAATTCAGCTGTCCCCATAGTTAGAAATATCCAACGGGCCAATATAACAGCTTGATCCCTACCATGACAAGCCTGTCCTTGAAAGGAGGTGAGCATTTTGCAATATATACTTTTCACCCTTTCTCAAGATAAACATATATATTGAGACACTGAACATGTAAAAAATTTTTATATCAAAAATACTGTAATCATATCTATAATTTTATAAGCATATCCAGAGATGAAAAAATACATTAAAACCTGCAAATATTTACACATTTATATAATAATTTGAAATAAAGGCATAATTCATATTATTGAAATGGATATAAGAGTTCTTAGAAAGAGTCTACGTAATTTGCATTATATATATATTTGAAAAATGCCATAAAAATTTTAATGGATCAATTATATTCTAAAAACATTGCTCATATAAGGCTGATTTAATATCTCAGATTAATACTAACTCAAAGACTGGGCATAGGAGTCAAAAATGTAGAAGTCCTTTGTCCTAAAATCAATTTAAATGAAAAAAGAATTCCAAGAAATAATAAATTCCAGTAAGATTGAATATTTCCATAATAGACAATGTTATATTTCACATTTCACATACACTGCTGCAAAACAAACAAACTAAAACACTTATTTTGTAAGTATCAACTGGTAGAGAGACATTATTTGCATTTTAACCTTTTAATTTACATTGAATTAAGCCATTTTGCATTCACATGAGAACTTCTCAGTACTCATTTTCTCAGTATTGGGTTACGCATAATTCTGATACAGCAAAACTTTTTCATCCTTCTGCAGTATAGCTTAATCTTTAAGAGAGGGTTTCTTTTACATTTTGCTAGCAAATGCCTGGCAATTTAACAATCTCTCTACAGTACAAACATTTATGAAAATGTCAATCATTGTGGCTTACACGTGTTTAAAAATATTTAAAGTTTCCCCAGAAAGCAGTAGGCTCAGCTTCTTGTCCAGTTTTTGATAAGATAATTGACTGCTATCATTGGAAGTTCTCCCATGTTTTTCTATTCCTTTTAGCTGGACCTAAATATGGCAGCTTTCTTTAATGTCTATTTAAAGGTTCCACTAAAATGACCTTATCTCTAGGTATCTTGAGTTTATTCTTGCAATCTCTTCAAGAAGATATAGGAGATGGCTTCTGGGGTCTTTAAGGTTATACAAACCTAATCATTAAAACCACTGTATATGTTAAGTCTTTCCCACCACAAGATAGATAGCATTATAAAAAAAGAACTATCAGAGACAGCAAAAGATAATTTAATTTATTCCATGATTTCCAAAAGTGCCTTAATCTGGTGTTGTTTCAGAGATGGTATAAAGTGTCTTCCTCACACTGTGCTGAAGACAGTAAAACAGAGAAACACTTTTTTCAGTTTATCTGATTACAGTGAATCAGATAATGACAGTTTATAATGAGTAGGGTGCTCTGGTGCAGATAAGAAACAGAAATGAAAGAAGAGGAAGAGAAGCTGCAAAGATCTAAATACTGAGAGATAAGATATCTTCACTAGAAGACAACTTAAAAAAGCTATAGCACAATAACCTTCGGAATTGCACAAATATCCCCAACAAAGCCAAAAGGCCCAATGCAAACCTTATAGCTCTCTAAAAGTAAGGGGAACACTAAAATCAACAAAGACCCACGAGGTTCAACAATACCCAGATTTCCTAAAGACACAGTAATACCATCACTCCACTGCCCTAATTTACTAAAAATGCCAAAGCTGAAATAAAACTGTAGTCGTGAAAATATTGAAAAGAAGTCTAGAAAAGTGTAATGTAGTCTATGAAAAAGGACCAGGAAAAGTTTCAAGGGAAATTCAAAAATTCAAGGATTTCAAGATTAAAAAATAGAGGGGTCAGATGTTATGAATCCATCTTAGACTTTGTTACAAAGAAATTTATTCATCCTTGATGTTAAAATAATAAGTTAGCTCTGGTTTGCTTCTGCAGTAGCCTATAGTGCCTGAGCCAACAAAGTAAGGTGTTTTTACAGTTTTCACTAGAAGGGAACAAAGCTTTTTCTCTTATTAGCAGAAAAATGTTATAGAAATTCCGTAACATGTTCCAAAAGTTCACCTTACACATTGAAGAATATCTTGCTCATTGAATGACACTAAAATGTTAAAGAAACTTAAAAGGAGATTATTAAAACAATGGTTGAATGTGTTCCAGTTTATATGAACTTTGTCAAAAACTGTTAGACATTTTAGTTAAGGAACACACCTGTGAGACGAAAAATCACCAAATCAAAAAGATGTCAACAGGCTGGAAAGATCTGAAAAGAAAATCTTACTGTGATAAATTGTAGGCTCTTAGGCAAGTTATATGCGTTAAAATTTAATATAATTCACTGGAATCAGATTCTTGCTAACAGATCCTCCAACCAACAATGTTATTGTGCTATTCATAGATTTTTACTAATATCACATACTCTGCTGTCCAGCAGTGGGGTCCAAGAATCACAGCTACAATATCAGACAAAGGTTTGAACTGTACTGAGAACTTATGATCAAAGCAGAATTCTGAAAAAAGTCCAGTGAAATTTAGAGTCCTAGAAAACAAAACAGAATGAACTTTTCATTACAGGCATTTAAGACAAAAGGAACGTTTTGCAAATACATATGGGTCATGTCACAAATTTTTTAATCTAGAGTAGGGAATCCAATATTTCTAGACCAATCACTCTCAACAATATCTTTCATTTCTTACAAACACGTTTTCATTAGTTAAAGGTTTTAAGTTCAAAACAAAACAAACAAACAAACCTAAAAAACCCCCCAAAAACCTAAAAAAAAAATCTGCCTTTCATCACTACAATACAGTCCTGGACTCTTTTGGAGTATATTTTGGGATACATGCAAAAATATGTAGGCTGTAGAATGGAGAATGCAGAGGCAGGAAAGTACATAATGCTTCTAGCAATGAGTAATTCATTCCCTGCAACTATTTTTTGTACTAGGAGACTCGAGTCTTACATAGGAAGTAGGTGATCATAAATTCTGAAAGACTGCTGCCCCACTAACTCCTTCCTGAAAAGTGCAGTTGAAATTGGCAGTGTAAAATTTTATCATGTACTAACATGATAAAACAACAAAGAGGTTATATTTAAAACTTCAAGGAATTAACTAACTAAATTCCCATGTTTTCTGAACAGTTACATGTGCTTTTTATTTCATTAAGAATCTGCAATAGTTCTCAAAACCAATCTCCAAGAGATTTATATGCACATAGTAGGTGCATGATTAAAGGCTGCTCATGGAACTTTTTCTTCGACTGACTGGGCTTGAGGCATGAGTTTAATGAAGGAGACATATGCAGCTACCAAACTCAGCTTTCAGTTATTTCTCTGCTTCTTCCAGAGTCCTTAAGCTTTGTATTTGCTTAATTCTTAGACTAATTTGCACCTTTCTATTTCTGACAAGGCAAAGATGTTATAATTAGTAGTTCCAAATAGTTTTTGTCATACTGTCAAATAAATGAGAAGAAAGATGCCTTCAGAGCATTAAGGAGAAAACATCTGCCCCTGCTTTAGAATTTGTCACATTTCAATAGTAAATGTTACAGAAGAATGAACAGGAGTGGGGTTTTCATTGCTGTTCTGTTGCTTGACAGATTTTTTATCTGGTTTTACTCTGTTTTGAAAAAGCCTAAACTATGAAGTAATTATGTTTAAGGCTAATCACTAAACTTTAGATGCAAATGAACAATAGTCATCATCAGGCAACTTCTCAATATCTCCAAGCAAACATATAGAAACCAGTTATACGAATTTCACAAACTAATGGCTTTGGACTGCGCCTAAAAGAGCCTACAGCCACTTTATGAAAGAAAGAGTGAATTCAAAAAATAACATACAGTTCCTGTTTTCAGCTCTTGCTACTGTGAAGTTACATTTAAATTCTTACTCAGTAAGTAGCTAGTAACACTTCTTTTGCTTTATTTGTAGATCCAATTGTATAAATCTTTATTTGTCCTGTATTTAGATCAAAGGGATGAGCATTGGATCAGCTGAAGAGAATCAATTTTCATTCCCTGAATGAAAAATGTCCATTGTGAGCTGCTCCAAAAAAAAGATGGTTTAATTATAGATCCAGGCACAACATATCAAGACCACATTCAAAAAAGATCTATAAGTATATCTGAAACTGACTTTTTTCCTGACATTTTAAGATATCACTTGTATCATTTGTTGTTACAACTGTGCTAATTCACTTTCAGACTGAAAAATATGCTATCATCCAAACCATGCTACTCTGCAGGGGTTCCGTGCTGCTTTCATTGAAGTTAAAGGGTTCTCTGCCTTTGACCTCAATGCTGCTGGGATATTGTAGCCTCCTAAGGCAATCTGTACCCTTGCAATCTGCATTTCACTCACAATCTACAGACCTGCAAATCTTCCTTTTATCTGTGGTGAATTCCACAGGGTGCAATCACTTACTTCTAAATGAAAAATAAATTCAGTTGTGGATATGCAATAGTTATCAAGCAGACATGAAATTCTCCCTATTTTTTTATATCCACAGTGCAAACAAGGCCACTTCACTGTTTATGTGACTACTATGATAATTGCCAAGCCAATTCTCAGTCTCCCAGGTCATTTCAAGCTCCCACTGGGTCATTTCCACAGCAGCTCAGAGGCCACAGAGGGAGACTTGACCAATGAACCAACATAAGTGAATGAAGAGCAGTCGCTCATGCGAAAGTTCATACACCTCTGCCTCTGGATATTTAATGAAATATAATCTTATAATTCTTCTGGAACTGCTGAATTGTGAAGTCTTATTTCCCATTAAACCTGTAGATAGCCAGAGAGTTCTTATGAAAGAAGATGATTTCTAAATCATCAGATGATACAGGATTTTCAGTTCCCTTTAATCTATCTTTTTAAAGAAGACTGACCTGAAAATCTACCATAACACCATATTTTTTTTTAGTTTAGTAGTCTAAGATAAATAACATACTCTTCAGAAAATTGTCACTTTGGTAAACTATGCATACACTCATCATTTTTCAATTTGTATTCTGAAAAGCTAAAAATTAATTATTATGCTAGTCTCATAAGAGATTGCATAGGAGGTGTCTTCGACTGATTTTTAATAAAAATAAAATAAATTTTAAAACCCCCACAGAAATTTTATTTATGGTCATTTTACCTATGCAGTATGTCTTTTTTCAGTGATGGACTAGGGCCAAAGTCAAGTACAGAATTCAGCTCTTCTGGCTCCATTGCTCTGTTGTGCCACCTTGGCACTAAATTTCTTCTCTACTTCCAAACAAATAGTGAAATACAGTGCCTATGTAACTAACTACATTACAAGTGTAATTTAGGCAAGAGAAGACTTTATCTTGTTAATTGAAAAAGCAAGTGTCCATCCTTCAGCTATCATTAGTGAAGTCTACTACAGCAACATCCTGGTTTGAATGCTGACTTTGCTTAATTACAGCTGCGGGTAGATCTTCATTGCTTGTGGTTAGCATAAAGCACTGATATGTATGACCTACAGAAATTCAAAGCTTTAAATTAAACCCTATAAAATCTATTCTTATCTTATTTAAAAGTACTCCAGTATACCCTGCTCGTTGCCTTAAGGACTTGCAAGATCAGAAACTGTAATTTCCTGTTACAGAAGAAAAAAATAGTGTTCCCATATTAACCTGCACAACATACATCTGTGTTTAGCAGATTGAGTTAGAAATAATCTTAGTTTCCAAATACACTGTTAAAAGTGGCTGCATGTACATACATGCCCACAATTCCCACACCAATTTGTCTTCCTACAATCACTGTTTCTTAGTGTTAACACTGTTTTTCTCTCCTCTTTTGTAGTGTAAAGCACCTACACTAAGAGTGAGAATCGATTTATTAGCACTCCTTTTAAGTAGATCTAATGCACTAAGATGCATCTTGAGCATTGCTCTACTCCTGTGAAAGAGCAAAGTAATTCTGCAGCCTATTCATCTTTTTCCAAACTTAAACTCATTTGCATGAGCAGTGATGTTAGAGATACTGCTCCTATCTGGGACAGATGCTAAACCCAAGAAACAGCTACTGCATACTGATACCTCTTTTGCAAAGGAGACAGACTACTCCAATTTGCTTCAAATATAACTGATGTATGGCAGAATGAGAAGCACTAGTTCACTCACGTAGCACAATTAATTTCCTTACACGTAACTGGGTAGGAACACTTGACAGTAGTAAACATCTAATTGCAGGCACTGAAAAAGGATCTTCTTATGTGACAGGGGAAAGGCAAAAGTAGGGCACAAAAAGTAAATGAGAAAATGACACGTCTGGCTGAAGTCCACACCCCTACTTCTCCCATTAGTACAATGTTTCTTTCCATTACAGATTTACTACTGCAAATCAGTGAAGGCCATAATTCTACCAGACACAAAACATTACAAACATTTTTTTTTCTCATTTGCTTATTTTGAGAGGTCTAAACTTCACTTCCAAACTCTATTTGATTCATACTTAAGTGAACCATATTCCATATGCAAACTATATGCAAAACAATGCTCCAGTAGCCAGCACTATGTATTCTACTGAGAAGAAACAGGTCCCTTTATCCATGCATCCAGTTTTTCATTACAAATATTCTAAATTTTTCTTTACTATCTACTCAGACACTAAAGAAATATGATAATCTATTGCCACATAATGCATACCTGTAAATAATATCAGTGCCCAAATATTATTAATTTTTCTTATTTATGTGCAACCAAAAAGTTTAAATTTCCTGTGAGTTCAGTGGATTGGTTAGAATCATAGAAACACAGAATTGTAGAATGCTCAGGGCTGGAAGGGACCTTAAAGATCATCTCATTCCAACCTCCCTTCCATGGACAGGGACACCTTCCAGTAGACCAAGTTGCTCAAACCCCATCCAACCTGGCCTTGAACACTGCCACGGATGTGGCAGCCACAGCTTCCCTGGGCAAACTGTTCCAGTGCTTCTGAGCAAAGAATTTCTTCCCAACATCTAATTTAATTCTGCTGTATTCCATTTTAAAACCACTGCCCCTTGTCCTGTCACTACCTGTTCATATCAAAAGTCTTCTCCCTTCTATTTGTAAGACCCCTTAAGGTACTGGAAGACTACAATGAGATCTCCCCAAAGCTTTCTCTTCTCCACACTGAAAAACCCCAACTCTCTCAGCCTGTCTTTAAGGAGAGGTGCTCGAACCCCTCTGTTCATCACTGTGGTCCTAAGCCATGTCATCTTCTGTTCCTTCAACTGTGCAAACAGTAAAATGACAAGCATATAATCTATTCCCTGTTCAACTCACTGAAAATCCACAATATAGGTTTTTTTTTCTTTCAGTGTACATATTTTCAATGGGTTCATCCTTGATAACAACATTAAAACAAAGCCCTCTATCACAGCTTGGTTCAGCTCTGCCATTCTCAGTGAAAGCTAGTCTGTTTGATAGAATTCACAGAACATGACATGCTATAAAGTTCCCCCTGTTCAAGCAGTGGATAAAAACCATGGTTAGGTTTGGCTCTCTCAATGCAAATTCTAATCTGACACTATTCCAGGTGAGCAGGATCCTCAGATTCAGCTGTCTCAACTCTGGAACAGCCTTTCTAGCCTCCTAAGTACCACAGTTAATTGAGTATATTTCTCCTAGAAAAAAATGGCTATATCAGAGATGCTGGCATATCATCAGTTTTTGAAACAACAAGTTGGTAACGGACAGAAAGAACTCAGCTTCAGCAAAGGAATTTCTAAAACACACAAAAATGCTATTCTCCTGAAAAATGTGAAAAAAGTAAAAAAAAAAAAAAAAAAAAGTGAGTCTGGGGGAAAAGTAAACTCCTTAAGGAAACAACAGCCTCCCAAATATTGTTTTACTTCTGAAACTTCCAATAAACTTTATGCTCATCCAGAAGCTTGCTCATTTTCCTCCTTCATATTGCATTTCTGGGCAAAAGCAGCCTTCTTTTTCCAGACAGCAAGCTCCTTTTAAAGTGTTCTTATTTCTGCTGTTTCAGCAGCAGCTCTTTTTGCTCTAATGCTCCTGTCACTTGCTACTGGATTTCTGGCCAGAGAGCTGCTCAGAGCAAATGGCCCTGCCTAAAGAACATCCATGCTTTTCCCAAAGGGACTCAATGTCAATAATACTGCTTTTCTCTCTCACATCTTCCCACACTGGGCAATAGTTCACTTGTAAAAAAGTTAACTCTCACAGTCTTAGCAGCAGTCATATTCAAAATAAGAATGAAAGACAGACACACATGGAAAAAACACCCCAAAACACCAAGATCTTCAAGTCCAGGTGGCACCTTAGCCATCATCAACCATTCCATAGTTATAGAATGCAGCACAGCAAAATATGCTTCTTGAACCAGTAAGCACAGTCAATTTTAAAGGGTGATTCAACCCCAAGGAATGTTTCTGTGGAAACAGCACCTCACAGCTCAGTGTTTAGTGTATTTTAATGGCATTTATCAGTTTACAAGTAACAAGATAATAACAAAGCATGCCACTCCACCCTCCAGCCCCTCTCAAGCTGTCAGCATGGGATACAGAAAGCTTGTTTCTCTCTCAGATTTTTCCCAGTAATCTTGATCCAGCTTGTACACAGCCTAGAGACAACTATGGCAAGGATCATTTCTCTGAACTACTACCCTTATCAGTAAATGTAGACAATTAATAACTATCTTCATTGAAAATAACGATTTGACTGATAATATTTAGAAATCCTATATACATATCAGAACATATCTGCAATCTATTCCAAATTCTCCAAAATGCTGGCAGATACAAACTCTAGGCACATCTTTGAAAATAAATGTCTTTATGTACTATTTATGTACTATTTATGTACTATTTATGTACTATTTAAAGGCAAGTAACACCAGACAGGCAGCACAAGTAGCAGCCCCAAAGATTAATGTGAGTATTTGAGAATGCTCCTCTGTAATCACTGTGAAGCACTGGGTTCTGCAGGCACTGGCTATTTTCAATGTCTAGAAGCTCACCTTGAATAAAGGGCAGTTGTATATCAATTAAGAATAACGTGACTTAAGCAACATTAAAAAATAGATACATATTTTTGGGCATAAAATTCAATAACAATTTGTCACCTGCCCTTGCTACAGACAGAGCATCGCCAGTAAGGGCGGGGATCTCATCACCATACAAATGATAGCAGAGCATCCAGTACAGTGGTATCAGGATGGATGCTGCCACAGTCTGTGAGAGGTTGGGAGATTGCAGACAGGCAGAAAATACGGAGAGGCACTACAGTCAAGCAGCTGCACCACACTTAGACTGTGTGGCAGAACTAAAGAGGAAGGCTACAACCACCTTCACCTGCTGAGTAAATCCAAGCTGTATGAGGATACAAATTACTACACCCCAACTTTGTTTTTTTAATGTTTGCTAGTATTAGTGGTTTAATTACTTTTTCATATTTTTAAAAACTACACAAGCACAATAAACCCCCCTTACCTCTTCGCCATAAATCAACATCTCATTTTTAATATTTACAGGTAAACTATCATCTCTGTTAGCAAAGAATTAAGTTTTGGCAGCTAATCATTCTGACTGCACAAAAAGAACCTCTACCTTTCATAATATTTTAGGTAGTCAGGAGTTAAATTCTAGATTACCTAATCAAACACCTGCATTTTGCAGCACTTGGCTGTGCAATTAAAGGTGCAGCACTGAGCCATAGTGTTCAAGGTCAACAACTAAAACATCAATCATGTGAGTAATAGGCCCTGGCTGACTTTCCTACAACCATTCTTCAGCAGTAAAGTGTTTTTAAACAGATCAAGAAGATGGCTAGGTTATGAAATAGTTGTAATTCCCACTGTCAGACCTCTTCATAAGTTTTAATTAGAATATAAGCTTCAGACTCTACCACATAGCATGCCTATTAACAATCATATAGGTATAATCAGGAGTAGTGCTCAATTATGAACATGTTATAAAATTATTTTGCCTGGGTATTCCTCCCAAGCTAAACAGTTCGCCTCATACTCTAAATATTATCTTCATTAACTGTATCTTAATAATGCCCAGAATTGTTTGCTGTAGATATACTTTATCATGTTCCATTAGGCTGTAATTCAAGCATATATTTAACTACTAAGAATGTAATTGATGTTATCTAAGTCAACGGGTCTATTTAAAAAGCTGAGAATTTCCTGTGGAAAAGTTGAAGATTAGTAGCAGCACAAAGACTGCAGAAGCAGTTGTGCTCTAAGGCTAGTACAGGTCACTGGGAACATTAAGGATTTGCTTGTAGAAAGACCTTGTAGTACCTGGAGAGAAAGAGACAGTTTCCACCTGCATCTCACTGAGGGGTGGATACAATTAGTCTTTCTTAGGCAAGACTTTGTCCCAGTTATGTAGGGGCATTTTACCTGAGTAACTGATGGACCACTGAACTAGATTAACTTTAAAAATTTCTTTCAAACCAAATTATTCCATGATTCTATGACTCTATAACTTGGTCCAAAACTGCCTGAGTTTTGCAATTCAGTACAATTGAGAAAAGCAACCCAAAAGTTTCCTGAATATTTGACTATGCTTCTTCCCCATTCAAACATCCAAAATTACCTCAGAAGAGTTACACTTCTCACTTTAGCTGTTTAAAAATGGAAGATAACATCAGATATGTGCACTGATAATATAATTATTGAAAATATAAATATCTCCCTTTTTTTCATAACTCTCAAGCACTTAGGTGCACAAAATGTGGAAGGAAAGTTCACTGCAAAAATGTTCGTAATATTTTTTCATAGCAATGCCAAAAATGAATAATTAAATTCATTTATGTTTACAGAGCATTTTGAAATATATTAATTCAGTTTTAATAACTTTTAAGGAACATAAAATTCTCTTCCAGACTAAAAAATTCCAGGAAGCAAATACCTCCATCTTTTTTTGACGCCATTTCTAAAGAGTTCTTTCTATTTGACTATGCAAAATGTAAAAAAGAAAAAGAAAAAATGGTATAATAAAAGCAAGAACTACTCAAAAGCAGCTGCAATGGTTCACTGTTTCACATAGTGCTGGGTGAAAAGTAAACAGTAGAAAGAAGAAGAGAGGATAAAGTGTTTCAAAGATGAAGAAATGAATGCCATGTAGTATGTATATGCAATGTGAACCTGTTCTATAGATGCAGTTGCTCTGAAAAGGAAAAAAGGATTTTTTTCCTTAAGGGTTAACAAAAAAATCTTATATAATTAGTATAAATATCAGCCCCTCCAAGAGAGGAAAATAACAAACAATTTGCAACACAGTGGCTTTTATCGCAAGATATCATATGCATAATGTCTTTAAATGGAAATGTGCTGCATCTGCACTCTCCTCCCACTAAAGCTTCCTGATGGAACTGTGGGAATGCTTCCGTAAAATAGTGCCACATTTTGTTAAGTATATTTATGCAAACTACAAAACTAAAGGGTTATGCTTATAAAAGAATCAAAACTTGTGATTATGTGAACGCTCTGTCATATCACCATTTAAACACCATTCCATAAAGGCCACATATATCTGCCTATAGATCTATTTAATGAATCCCATACAAAAGTACAAAGCCTTTTAGTTTCAAAAGAATGGGGAGAAGGTGGTGTTTGCATAAGAACAGAGGCTAAGAACTGTCTTAATTCCCCATACAGCAGTACTTACATCTGTTATGTTGCAAGCGATACTTACCATCCTGAATTTGCAAATCCTTTCATATCTGAGGGCCCTGTATCACTCTTTTCAGTCTGCAGCATTTATTTTAGGTTCTCATTTCTTTTCTGCAAATGGTATTTCAAACAACTGCTCACAATATAGCTAAATTCTCATAAAATGATACCTTATGTATTATTTTATTATGGTTCTAGTATCTGAGCACACATCATATAAAACCCTTTCAAAGACTAGACTAGAGGTCATTAAGAACAAACCCATTACCCATCAAACATGACTTGCTTCCCTTTATTGTCTAATTTCAGTCAAGTGCTGCTTCTTAACCATGCAAATTCTTCTCATTTATATAAGTATAGCTGTCTATTATTACATAAAATGGATATTTCAATGTATAAAGTGCATAAACCATATGTGTTTTAAACTCCACATTCTCAGAAATCTATACACTCAGAAATGGAGTAAAGAATTTCAAATATAAGCCAAGAATTTAAAGGAAAAAGTATTTTTTAGCAGTGCTCCTCTATCCTTTTCAGGTAAGAAAATGTTCAATTTATGTTCATAGTTTTCAGTGCACTGACTGCAACAACCCACTAGAAACCATAACTTTAAGTAAAAGAAGACAGAGATACACTTTAACATATTTACACTGATATATATTTGGAAAGCATTGATTTTTCTCCTTGTGCCTTGAGCAGAAGTGAAATTTGCATGTCTGCATTTGTTTAACAAGAGTAACTCCAACTTGCAGTGTCTTGACATTTCCATATATCTCTGTCTGCATGCTACCACCATTTGACTGATAGTTGCATAACCCTAGGTATAGTGGATGTTTTTCAAATGTATCAGCATAACAGGCAAAGAACCAGACTCAATGTGTACTCTACAGAAACAGAGATGTTAGGAATCCTAATAACACACTACAGTAACAGTGACCCATCCTAGCTAAGGGGGATCTGAAGACTACAACGCAGCAGAAGATAACACTCAACAGCTGAGCCTGATTTGATGTCTGGCATGCTATTACTTAATAATGTATCATGCCAGACTAATATCTGTTTGTCTTCTGGCTACACTGCAATCAAAGTAGTCTGATTACATTATCTTTGAGGACCTGAATAAAAAGCTGGGGTTTGTTTCTTGTACTGCTAATATAGTAACAAACACTGCTGTGCTTATGCCCTGAAGTGTCTGACTTTTATTAAGAGAGAGAAGAAAAAAAAATTAAGGAATAATTAGTATATAAGGATTACTTATGTCTCAAAGAAAAAATTAACCAGAAAATAATACTGTATGCATAATATGTTGTAAATGAATGATACATGGAGTCAATTACAATTTTCCCTACAAATACATAGCTCTAGTAACTTGCAGATACAGATCTTCAAAGGCATTTGGAAAAGAAAGACAGAGTGACCTTTAGGACAGTTGCTGAGTTGTTATTACACTGAAAAAAATCCTGTTTTTACAGAGGTTTTAGTCACAACAAAATTTCTTGCATGTGTACCCCTGTGTGACAATATTAAATTTTTTACAAATACTTTGTCTACAGAGCCTAGCGTATTAAAAATTATAATAAAACCTTCCATGTATTTTGTTTCAGTAGAAAATTGGAGCTGGTCCAGGGTATTTCACTTTGTAGCAGGGAAAAAGCAAGTCGCATTTATGGAACTGCAGTCCATCTCTGAATTACATGTGTTTGACTCAGCAGCCACTTACAGACAGAAAAGTAAAGTTTTTCCAATAGTAAATCTTAAGAGTAATAGCTTTAGCTAGCTGGTACTGTGGGATTAAACTTCTTCAGTAGTTCATCAGCCACAGTTTAGCCCAGACAAGATAAATTAAGGTCAGAGGTTTGGGTACAGCTGCCTTTAGCTGAAGAGTTCTGGGATAAGCAGTGCAGATTGTCTGTTGCTGTCACAGAACAAGAAAATGTGCAGAACTGCATATTTCTCTTCAGTGTATATGGATGAGCTTAACAAAAGCTTTCTCTTCACCCCTTCCCCATTAACTTTTTTGCAGAAGTTTGTCTGTTCTAAATTTTTAAGCATATATTGGTATTCTAATGTATTATTGAAATAGCTTTTGCCAGACCTACCTGTGGAGTGCTTACTTTTCTTAAACATTTCTCTGCTATGCTTTGATATCTGCTTCACCTGCTGTGCCTGCAGTCACGCAGGGTATATTCTGCGGTTGCTTCATCCCATATTCTCATTTGAGATGTTACCAAAACTTCATCAGCTGGGACACGGTATTGCAAATGGAGAACAGAATAAGGTAGCTAATGGGACAGTGTCCAGGGAGGGACATGGACAATGACAAATGGAAATACAATGGAAGGAGTAATAAAGATTGGGAGGTAAAATTGAGGAAGGAAAGGGAAAGAAAAAGCAGAAGGTTTGGGGACACAGGGCAGTTATAAAAGCATTCTGGAAGTAGAATGTTAAGTCAAGTTCTGTGGAAAGGGGAGTAAGGTAAACAGATAATGGTAGAAAGCAGAGAACAGAAAAAGGGAAGAAGGAAAAGAAAAAAAAACAAACAGGAAGCCATAGTGAGCTTTTTAAATATTTTAGAACATGTTCACCTTAGTCAGTAATTTCTAGATATAACAGTGAAAAAAATAGCTTTGCCTATTTAAATAATAAAGGTTTTTAAAATCTCAGGATGAGAAAGGAAAATCACCTTTTCTTTGAACTTTTAACTCTGTCTTCATCTTCTAACAGGAAAATACATTAGTTAATTTCAACTGATGCTGTCTGTTTCACCAGAGGTAGGTAGGACCATGGGGATTCTTGCCCAGAAAGTATCCTCTCTTCTTATATGCAAAAATTTGCTTAATTCACAAGAAAAAAACATTCTAGACACTTCTCAAAACTCATTAGTGACATAGATAGAACTACATGATACTAACTGGAAATACAAACAATAGATAAAAACGAAACAACTTGATGAAAACTGTAACAGAATTTGAGAATTCCTTGCAACACTTTTTTCCTTCTTTGAAATGTCAGCATGTTTCTATTTGAAATAATAAAATCAAGCAAAATATCAAGATCTGGTTCCTAAGAGCACATTTCATTAGGAAGACATTTATTCCCTTTTCAACCAGTCACAGGAAGAAGCTATCGAGTTACTTAAAGATACCCTAAAGACACTCTAAAGTATTAGAACCAGACACGAGAATAGCAGACAGCTCCTTGCAATATTTTCCTGGTAAGGTATTCAAGTTAGTTAAAAAAAAAAAAAAAAAAAAAAAAGAAAAGAATAGGCACATACAACAAATCTAAGAATATGGCAAAGCACCCTATTTTTGGCTACCTACTTACAGAAACCTGACTAGTAATCATATTCTGAACAATCTAAAATAAACATGCATAGATAATTCTGGAAGATTCAAACAGTCAAAGTGCTATCCTCCAGGATTAAATAAAATTCTGCAGCTGCCATCACTTATATTGAGCTAGTACAAGCATTTCAAGACACAGATGCAGAAATAAAATGTGTAGCAACACTTTGAACATAAAAGCTCAATACACAAACAGAGTGTGGAGTGAACACACACCATTTATAAAAAGACAATCCTATTTTATCCTAATAGGTTCCATATGCATTTTAAATTTCAGTGGACATACGTGAAGAAAAAAATAACTGAATATCTCAGAGAACTTGCCAAAAATCAACACTCAATCAGCCACCCAGAAGATAAATTTTAAATAATGCTTACTCAAGTTTTACAAATCGGCATTTACATTCAAAAAATCGCAAAATATAGTGGGCATCAGCCAAGAGTTTATCTTACCACAGACCATATGGGAGGATGTCCCCATAGACTGCGTATCTTGTACTAGCATGGCATCTGTAGTACATAGCAACACTTTATCTGATGTAATAACACCTTCTGCTCTTAGCCTTTCCAAGTTATAAAACAAACGATTAAGTGATTTCACCATGAGCAGCCTCATGGAACACAGAGAGGAAGGGATGAAAATAGGGAGTTATCACTCCGCATATCAGGCACCTTGTAAGTCAATATAGTAAAAGTTACAGCCTAAGTTATCCTTTTTTTAAGAAGACCATATTGTTTTTAAAAAGAAATATAACTAGCAAATTGAGTGGAGCTCTTTGGTTCCTTCCAGGGCTTATGCCAGTAGATCAGTAAATACAGTAAAATCAGTGTAAACCTCAGTTATCAAGAAAGTGCTATCATGCTTTGAAATGATTCTGCTAGGTAGAATGTAGTAATGTAACCAGCACCATTCACAGCTGCAGGCTACAAATTCAGAATCACCAACCTGGATTTATCCAAAGAAACAAAGACAGAAAAAATAAACCCATCCAATATTTTATGAGTCTTCATCACAGGAGAAAATAAGTGTAGAAGAAAAGATACACTAGAAATTTTTCTGGTTTATCAAGCATTTTCTGACACATGCTCTTTCCTAATAAAAATAGTCCACCTGGCTCTTAGCTTGTCCTGTCCTATGCTAAAAGCACTGAGTAGGAAATGCTCCACTGACGTTATAAACCCAAAAATATAATAAAAATGTCTTCAGAGTGCTACATCTTGTGAGAGCTCCCTTATACAGTCTACATCCAAAATGAAAGCTCTTCTGACAAAGCTAGTCCAAAACAGGACCACATTAGACATTAGTTTAAAAAATTTCGGCAGTGATGTCGTGTTCTCACACAACAGGGTTTAATCAATTACATTAGTCTTGATTTATTACAATATCAAATTTAATATACTATTGCTTTAACATTCTTCACTGGTATGTGAAGACCGCTTGACCAAACTGTGTTCATCAAGTACTTGAAATTATTTTTCAGAATTATAAGACATGGATTATCCAGAAAACCAGAAAATCAAATTTCATACTGCTTTTCATTAAATATTTTTAACCTTAAAGGCTTTGACTGTCTAATCATATCCCTTAACACATAAAATGCATCTCCAGGTAATCTAATCCTGTTTAAACAGGGGAAACCCTTTCAGAGTTTTCTCAACATCTGTAAAAGATGTTTTGTCTTTTGGCCTCAGATAGAGATAACCTTAGAATATCATATACTTTTCACCCTCAGAACTGCTTTTGATTAATATTCTGAAAATCAGAATTCTTTCCTCTTTAATAAATATCTACCTAACAGACTATTTCAAATTGTTTAGAGCAAAAGAAACACAACTGCACTGGTTATAAAAGAGGTCCTCTAATTTTATGGAGATCCTCTGAATTTCCTCAAACCATCCTACTACATTGACTGCTGAGAAGATTACAGAGTTTAAGGATTCATCATTTGAGAAGTTCCAAAACCTCAACAGGGTTATGGGTCCTGAGCACCCTGAACAAAAATTATATGATCTCCAAACATCTTGTAGGTAAGTGGTCAGCCCTGAGCAGGGCTTTTGAAAAACTCTTTTTCAATTCAAGTCCTAACATTCCATCTGAATTTCCATTCATGTACCAGGATGCTTTTTGTATATTTTCTTAAAAGAGATTAAAGAGACGGAAGATGCTTTCATGTATGTTACATACATGCTGCAGACTGCCCAACATCGCTAAAACTTGTGGTGAGTCAGTAGTTACCTCCTCCTTGAAAACTGTCACTCATGTCCTACTCGCCTTCATGCAGTAAGGTCATTCCAGAACTAATCATCAGTAACAAAAAAGTAACACATCTTCTTTCAGTAGAACTGCTAACTCAATATCTAAAAGGATCAAATAAAATCTTTAAATAACATGTCTTAGTTTAATTATCTGTCAAGTCACGCCATATGAAACACACCCAGGCAACAAATGTGATTATAATGAAATAGGAGGGCCACGCTTTTCCTATTCCAACCTCACCCTCATTTTCAATTTGAAAATAGGTCTTTTTGGTCTAAACTTATAAGTAATAACATTAAAAGAGGTAAATTTATGGCTTAGTTTTTTGGCATTGCCTTTAATTTTGAATAGAATTCTCTAGGCCTTTTTTTCCAACTTGGAGGTTTTTTACAAGCGCTCTTCCCTATAATTCCTATTTCCATCTGTGACTGTTTCCTTCCAGCTTTGCTCTCAAAGGAGGATAAAAAGATAAAAAAGATTCAGAGATGGGGCTGGGAGGCAGAATACTAAGCTTTGCAGGGATGTGCCAATGTTCTTCCATGACATTGTTGTTGGTGTATGTGAACAAGATCACGCAGAAAGAACCAACAACACTGGTCTCTAGCCGGAGGTAGAACAGAAACGCTTGGTTAAAGAGTAGGAAGAAGAGAGAAAAAAAAAAAGAATGTGTAACAGAGAAGACAGAACTGAGTAAACCTGTGCCAGAAGAAATTACTTATTCAGATTTTTTCAACAACCAGGCAGAGATATCAAGTTTCTGCTAATCTTTGTCAACAGTTGACATTTATTTGTGAGATTCAGTGAAGGATGATGTAATCAGGAGTCTTTTCTCCTATTTACTGGTAGCCCAAAGAAAGGTCTATTTTACAGTTTCTGTTTGATATTGAGGTAATAAATGCTGATTCCAGAAATGTTCTCCCTAGAAGGGATTGTTTATAACAGCTGTGTTCAAACCACCCTGGCTTGGGAAGGGAGGAAGAATTTTCTACATACAGCTGCAGGCATTGACTACACAACCTCCAAATAAGTCTCCATGATAATTCTAAACAAAAAGAAAATCATAGAATGTAGGATATTATGGATTGGAAGGGAATTTAAAGATCAGCTAATCCCAATTTCCCTGTCATAGACAGGGACACTGTTCACTAGACCAGGCCTTATCCAACCTGGCTTTGAACACTATGAGGGTTGGGGCATGCCCAAACCTCCCTGGGAAACCTGTTCCAGTATCTCACCACACTCACAGTGAATAACTTGTTCCTAATATGTAGCCTAAATTTCTCTTCTTTCAGTCTGTACCCATTACTCCTTGTCCTATCACCACAGACACATCAACACAAAACAATCAGTGGAAGAGTCGCCACGCTTGCTTTGGTACTGTTGGAAGCTGGGATTAACCCATCCATTCCATTTCACTCAGTAATAATCAAGGGCCCGGCTGTTTCACCATGAAACAATGGGGAGGTACAGCATGGTGAGGACAGGAAAGTATGTCACCAGAAAGAAGCGAGACACATCAACACAGAAAACGGGTTTAACGAAAATAGACTCCTACCCTTCTGTTTGTATTTTTACCTTGTCACCTGAATTTCCATTCAAACTGCCTCTGAGCTCTAATGCTCTTGTTCTGCATAGGCAGTAAGCTTAATTCCAGCCTATGTCAGCAGGATATAATGCTGCCTGTGGAGTTGCACAAGCCAGCTCAAATACTGGACGCAGTTCTACATCTGCACTGTAGAAATGTTCTGCCACAGCTAATTAGACTAACCACTGCATCATGTTGTGGGAACATTCCCTAGGAGAGTTCCTGAGATCTGACACTACATTGCTCTTAGATTTTAATTTCCAAGGTGGTGCATCTTTTGTTGAACCTAGACTGCTTCATGGCCTTTGAAACACTATGGATGCTGAGCTTTCCCATCTGAACTGACTCAGAATACCCAAACCCATCAATTTGTTTTTGTTTGGGCTCTGGCTACTATCACAGGCTCCTGGATTCTTATTGAGTAAATTTCAGGTTATTTTGTGAAGCACTTCATAGTTATCAGCAAACACAACTGTCAGCTTCTATTCCAGGCACATGCCCAAATTACAACATACTCCGATAATGAACCCTGAATGATATGGTACTATGGGAGCTGAGTCTTAAAAATGCCCTGTCTTGTAATGCAAGCTTATTTCACTTGCAGTGATTCCCCACATCTTCCTACTCTATGTTATACCAAGAAATCTCTTTACTGTTTGAAACTCCCAGCAGTCCAATAGTTTTATAAACAGTTACAGAAACAGTACCTGCTATTCCTGAGCCAGAACAGCCAGTTATTACTCATATCCTTCACCTGGAGGTTTCTTCTACATTCTCCAAATATTTCACTTTCAAAAATTATCCTTTCACACTTCCATTTAGAAGTGATACTCTGGTACTCCCAGGACTACTTTACACTGCAGGGTGGATGAATTTACCAGTTTATATTCCACTAATGTCTACCTTGACATAAGGAACTTCTTTAATAAGTTTTCAATAGAGGTGAAAACAAATTTAAATTTTAAATCTCCTGAATTATGTAAGAAGATAAGCCTCTCTTACCATGCATACTTTCCTTCTATACATTCAGGGTTTTTTTCTTCATCTAGATACTGTCCTAAAATACCAAATATTTGGTTAGGATATCAGCATCATCGTGTTTATGCTCATGCCTGCTTTAAATTTATAATCTGTCATAACAGTTCAAGTTTTTTTCTACCCACTTAGCAAGCTGCCCCTCAAGAATCCCAAACCATAAAAATCTATTGCAGGGATACACAATCTCTATTGAATAGAAATAATGAAAAATATTATTAAAATGTTCTAGAATGTAATCACAACTATAAGGTTATGCAATTATTTCTCTAAGGAAAATCTGGACTTCCCCTATAATGACATGCCACCTCCTTAAGACACTGGTATGCTTATATATTTTTCTGAGACTGTAAGGCTGACTTGAGTGTGTTCAACTTGAGAGAATTTTGGCATGCAAGCAGGTCAAAACTAGAGAAATGGCTGTCAATGCTTGAGAAGGGAAAATTGCATTGCACTAGCTATTGTAAACTTGCCTTTCTCATTTAATCTGTGTTTTTTCTGTGCAACACTAGTTTAGCAATATTTTAGCAAAACAAGAGGCTCCTGCAAAACTTTCCCTATCCTAAAAGGAATGGAAAAATATCTATTTCCATACAGCCTTAGTTACTACAGAAGAAATCATGACCCCACTAACTTACTGTCTGCTTTTAGAAATAACCTTCTCTTTGGATTCTGTTTCTGAATGACAGGCTCCAGTTTATCACAAACTGCTTTCCAGACATTTCTTCCAAGATTTCAACATGCATTAGGCTATATTAGCAGGATGACAAACAGACCTGGAATCCCTCTGTTGATCAAGTTGTGATGAAACTTTCACACCTGTCTCTGTTTTCCTTTGTTCTCTTTACTTATTCATACCTAGCCACCAACCCTAACAACATCCAGTAGATGCCCAGTATGAAGTTCTGTCAAAGCTTTTCCATACACAGTCTTTCAGTTTCTGAGCTGCTTTGCACTGTTGTTGCTGCAAACAGACAGCAATGCTTATACATCACATATAACCAGCAGAAATGAAAGCCACACATTAAACTTACTATTTCTTTACTTTGATTTGTGACATGAACAGTAATTTGAATGAATGAATGTTCAGCTTTAATCTAGTATACAGCTGCTGATGCAAAAATACTTTTCAAAAATTAGAGAAACAATGCATATACAAATATTTCCAGAAACTGAAAAATGTTAAATAGGAATAAAGTAGCAAATAGCTTTCAACTTCAGCAGGCAGATTTACATTGTTGTTAAATCTCTTTTGATAGTATTAAATAGGGCCACGACTCAAAGTTTTTAAACACATGCTGTACTTATTTCTATGGAAACGAAAAGTTTCCTTTCATTTAGAGCTGCACACCAAGCAAACCTTACAAAATCTATATAACCTGTTTCAGAAGTAAAAGTGCCCAATTCTCACAGTCACTTATCATGTCACACCAGAAGTGCTTTCATACGTCCAACCTACACACCTCACCAGCTAAACTCCACAATAAATGAAAGGAAAAGAAATAGCTTGAGGCATTTATTGGACACTAAACAGCCTGTCACCAAGGGGATGAATAAGGACTCGGGATTCATAAGGCTGACCCCTGAAAAAGCTCTCCTCCATGTACACAATCACCAACCCCATGAACTGTATGTGCACACATACACACAATTACAGGCAGAGCAGCACAATCAAGAACACACCAGTGACTGAATGGCTTGTTCTCAGGTACCAGGATCACTGCTCTTAAGTCTCTCTTTTGAGAAGAAAAGTAACTGATCATCATATTAAAAAAAGGTATGCAACACTCCCATTATGCATTATTCAGAGAAATACTTCTGTTTGAGTGTATTTTGAAGGAACATTTAGAAGTGGCCCCCAATGAAAAACCTTTCACTATTCCTTGAAATGAAGAAGGATCATTTTCAGATCAAATCACAAAACTGTCTGCATGTATAAGGGAATGAAACATTTAATTTTAAAATCATGCACAGACAAAAATAGAAAAAAAAACTTCACACACAGGCTATGAGTATTTTTCTGAAAGTATCTGCTGCACATTCTTTGTTGCAATTGTCTGATTTTGCATTTATTCTGATTCGTATTGCCACTCTAAGCTCTTTGAATTTTCTTAGGAAGCTATGAAATCTAGTTATATTCAAACAAAACCTAAAGGTAATTTACTTATTTACTTGTTTATTTAAAAGCCTTTTGGTTTCTTTTGAAGAACTCCTTAAAAAGGAAATTTTACAGACATCTGCCTTACAAGAGTGGCTGATGTGGGGTGCCATCAACTAAAAAGTAACTTCTCAAACCAGGAAAGCTTCAGACGTTCCTGGTAAAAAGAAACGAACAAAACTGACACCAAGGAAAATAGCTAATAACAGAATTGAGCTGTACCTAGTCTGTTGGTCTTGCAACTTCACAGACTTGGCTATCAATTCAAGAACTCAACCCTACCTAGGTTTTACCTCTTGACTGTTGTCAGACAACCATCTACCAGAACGCAAAAGAAGTGCCTCGTGAATAACAAAGTCAGATCCAACCCAGCTGTTTGAAACAAGAGAAGCCAAGCCCACAACACCAATCACCTCTCTGGAGCCCCATTAGTCTCAACACTGTCAATGTGGTCTCAGACTGTGACATTGCTCAGAGAAGCTGCAGAATACCCCATCCCTGGAAGTGCTCAAGGCCAAATTGGATGGGGCTTTGAGTCTTGGTCTAATGGAGGGTGTCCCTGCCCACGGCAGAGGGGCTGGAACTCAATGATCTTTAAGGTCACTTCCAACACAAACCATTCTGTAACTCTATGAATAAGCCTCAAGTATGTTTTACTAATCCTTTACCTAAATCTTACTTTTATAAATGTTTTTTTTGACACTTATGCTTTTCAAGTTAGTCTGAAGCTGATGCTTTCTAATTTTAACAACAGCACACTGAATAATGCAGACTAATTTCAGGACAATGTTCATGCTCGTTGTCATGACAGAAGTATACCCAGACCAGCAGGAATTTCTGGAGCAACACACACAGGAAGGTGAGCAGCTGCAGAGGACCAGGTCATGGGGAAACTGTCCAGCAGCGTGGGGAATACACTAATTTTGCTTCTCTACTTGCAACTTCTTTTATACCCATACCAAACACCAAATCCGTGCCAGGTTACACCTTTTCCCTGAGAGCCGTTCCCCTCTGCAGTCTTTACAGAAGCTAGGATGTGTCATGAGAATCCTCTCAGGCTTCTTTTTCTGTTTTATTCATGCCAGTGTTCAACAGATGGAAAATACCAAAAGCTGATTAAGGTAAGCAGGCACTGAAGGATATTCAACCCATTGCATGAACCAAAAAGAATTAAAGTGCCAGTTTTTGAGTCATAATTTACAATAGAAACTTCTTCCATATCTAAATTGTCCTGTATTTTTGAAAGGCAGGCCAGCTAATATGAAAGGTATTTATTAATAATGTTGGATTTAATTGCATAAAGTAAAGAAAAGTGCATTTCACACTCTTAAATTATGGATTACAGTCATCTTCTTCAGCTGAGCTATGAGATCATACAGTGCATTAAATGTTAATTAGGATATTTTCTTTCAGTTTCTCCATAAATTTAAGGACATGGAAATTAATTCTGTAGAACAACTTGGGGCAAAACTGTCTTCCCTTTTCTAGGATGAAAATGATAGGTATAGTAGCAGTGCACTTGAACAGAGTTTTTTTCTATGTAAAAACTGTAAAATTCAAACTGACTTACAAAAAATTCACTGATTCAGAAAACATGCCAGGAAAATATTTGAAATTATATATTAAACTGGATAACAGATATTTAACTGCTTTGGAGAACTCTGATTGCCATGATTATTGTATTTTTTAGAAAGATTTTTTTTTTTTTTTGTAAAGCACAAAATGCATTTCTGATGGCTTAGTTGAAGTCACATTATCTTAATGGAACTCTTCAGTAAACAAAACTGCAAACTAAAGATGTGCAAGCCTCATAATATTTTTTAAAGTACCATTTATCCCTGCTCCAGACTCTTCTGTTTCAAGTAACAAAAGACAACATAAGAACAAACATGGCGAATATTCTAAATTAATACCACATTATACAGCTAGACCAGTGACAAATCAGTTTAAGTAATGCTTTGATAAATTTTTAACCATACTGATTAGAGGTTCTACACCTCAGTTCTAAACATAGCTGAGCCATTCAGCAATAAACCTAAGACAGTGATTCAAGTATTTTGACTATGACTTTCAAACCTTTAGAAAACCAGCAGATATACAGAGATTGAAATCCTTTCTTCAGAAAGGTTCAGTGGGAAATGGAGGTATTTCAGTAGGGCAAAATGGCACAAGGGGATTAAAATAGTCAGTTGTACTAAAAGCAGTGCTGAAGCATCGTAGCCAAACCCACACACTACACTGCTAGTAGAATTTATTTTTACATGTCCACCAGGTTAACACCAGGTTATCTCGAAAGCCAGAGCTGGAAAAATAGGACATATCTCATAAATCACTGTAACTGTCAATTAGTAATCACAGCTGGTGAAGGCCTTGGAAGTAGCAAGACAGCCATCAGCTTGGATGACTAATGCAAACTGATACTCTAAAAAAATCTGAAAATATGCATATCTGAAAATGAAATATATTTCCTACATGCTATTACTTTAAAAGCAAAAGGAACCCATTCCCATCTCTCAGTACCTTCTTCAGAACTACAAATTATCCAACTAATGTTAATGAGATCAGTCTAATGAGATTTTATAATGGATTTTTATCTCTACTGTTGCAATAATATTTCAAGGAACTTATTTATTGCACAATTGTTTTTGATGGTTTCTACAAAGATGCTTTAAATTTTGAAGTCGTGTTTTTTGTAAGATTTTTAACGTGAAACTAAGTATAAGCTTACATGTATGATTATTTGGGAGTAAATATATCCATATAATAACAATACTCAGATGTTCCACCTGTCAAAAATAATACAATCTAAAAGCTGTAATTAAGTGCCTAATAGCCTTAGGTAGAGCATGACTTACAGATTCAGAACCAGTTCCCCCAAGAATACTGAACATTCCTACAAATGAAGAAACTAAAGGTGATAAAGTAAGGCTTAATGAAAAAAAAGAGAAAAATACTTGTTGATTATTCACAGAAAATGTGGACTTCATAATTTGCTATACTCAGAAATCTGTGCATTTTTTCTGCTGAAGCCACCAATGCTTCCTCACCACAGTGCTTCATTACTGTGGTATGTTTCTCTGACAAAAAATGATTATTTCTTTTTCTTTTTTTATCATTAGCTGTCTGCCTCTGAATTATGTTCTATATCTTTACAGTGACTTTGTAAGGTCTTCACATTCTTGCGTTTACTTGACTGTAACTGAGTTCTGTGTTTACTAATTCATCTTTATTTGCAACTGGCAGATGCAAAGATGTTAGCTACACTCAGGAGACACTGACATGAATACTTGAAACGTAGAGGAGTTACAATTTTCCCTTTAGCAAATTATTGCATGTTTCATTTTCAAGAAATGTGAGTCCCAAGGTAAAATGAGAGTATTTGACTAACTTACTTGCTTACAAAATAAGAACTTAATAGTCAACATGCAGCTTTTTACTTCTAATAATCTTAGCTAGCTAAGTTTAGTTTATGTAGCGTCTGGTTAAAACAAAAGCAGAGTGCAAGGGAACAGAGTAAGCTTGGCCACCTCATTCTGTCCTGTCTTGGACTTACAAGCTGACAGAGCTGTTAAGATGATTCTTCTGGTTGAGGATAAAGCTGCAAAGAGGAATGGAGTGAATGTTAGGCTCCTTTGCAAGCCACTGATGGCGAGGAGTAGCACTGGTAGCATTTTGCCAGGTTAGTTCATGGACAAATTAAGCACTATGCCAAGCAGGGAACATTCTTTCTGCTGGTTCAGATTTCATGCAGGTCATGTTTCCATGTCAACACTGAAAGGAGTTGGTCAGTCAAGCAAAAACATATACCTGAACTTCAACCCCCTGACAAAGACATGCTCCCCACTGAACCCATCGAACAGCTCATTTGTTATCCTTACTTAGTGCAGTTGTACCAGATGGGGCATAAGATGAGCTATTGTATTGCTCAAAAACATGCAAAAATATACCAGGTCTAGGGTAAAAACTATTTTAGATATTTAATATTATCAATATGAACAAGATCTTTAGTCAGTGGTACTATGATGTAATCTCCCTTTCTTAGAAAGAAAATTATGAGTTCTTCTGAAAAAGAGAGTCTTTTGAGCCATGCACATTCATGTAATAGTACTCTGCCCTGAAGTACATGCACAGGAAAAACCCTTTATAGACTGAACTTGTAAAAATCAGGCTAACTGGTAAAATTTGTACGCAAAGTCTGAGGCGCCAAACCAAGCAGTGTACACTTGATACAATACCTTTTCCCCCAGAAGTCAAAATTTTCTTCACATCTACAGCAGATTATACTGCTAGAAAAAAAAAAAAGTAACTCCTGTCTATTCTGCTTGCCCTCCCTACCTGCAGGCTGGCCTCAAAAGCCAGAACTGCATATGTGTGTTTGGGGTTAAATACATGTAACCAAGTGCAGTAACAGTGCATATACAGAAAAAAGGTCAGTTGTTAGAAAGTATTGACAACTGCCAAATACTCTTTAATAATCATGTAAATACACAGAAACACATATAAATTTTGGACATAGTTATTTCTGGTCTTAATAATTCAGTGTATTACAATCTCAAACTCTTGTTGTCATTTCTAAGAACGTGCGTTGTTAAAAATGGAAGAACACAATCGTTTGAATTAAATGATCGCCAAAGGAAAAATAGACTATCAAGTTACTGAATTATTATTCTCTTATTTTCTGTTCATAAACATTGACAAAATAAGGGTATCCAACATGGACAATGATAAATACATTAAGAGCCTTAAGAAAGGAAAGAGCAAACTAATCCCTCTGCTCGCTGGTGAGAGCAGACGAATGCGTTGGTATAAGCTGACTGATGTCACCTTACTGCTCTCCTCAGTTACTCACTAGGAGCCTGTTGCTGTATTTTTTTGATTCAGCAGAGCTAAATAATTCATCAGGGCACAGCATTTTGTGAGCAGGCCAGACTGCAGGCATCAGGCCAAGACCAAGGTCGCCATGGAGACCTACATGCAGCTTCATCTCCCTCTCTTGCAGAGAAAGACTGTGAAAAATGGCATCAGTTGAGCAGCCGTGCTCATTTCAGCAGTGAACAATAGGTATAACAAAATAAGAAAAGAAAAAAAAAGAAGCAGCAAAATAAGGATATAAAAGCATCTGCTGTAGCTGCATTGAAAGACTTAAATGACAAATGAGTCATTAAGCAGTTCCTATTTGGACTGCCACAACTATTATTTTACATGAAAGAAGTACTAACCCCTCCATTATTAGTAAGAGCTATTGCTGCTCTTCAAACAAATAGTTTATCCTATACATTTCAGAGGGAAAGTTATTAAAGATAGATTTTCTTTAGAACTCATTTAAATTACTAAAATAGATTTGGAGGGGTAAAATAAAATCCTAACATAGAAGTAAGATTTATTGCTTAGATTTCTTTTACCCTCTTTTGTATAGTTTCTGTCGAATACTGATTTTCAGAGTTCTCTCATCACTCTTTAAAAAGACAGGCATATTTATTATCAAACACAAAAAAATAGCAGTCAAAAATGGAAAAATAATATTACATCAATAAGGAAAAATGCTTTTGAACTGTGTTTATTGAAGTTTTGTTTTATTTCTTACTAAATGTTTTTCATTAACATGAAACCAGCATTTTTGTATGCTTTATGAATGAAAAGAATGAAAGTATATTCTGATGTATTTATAGTAGATCTAGTTAGATATAGTTAACTTCATAAACAGTATTCTTTTCCTTTTTTCCTGCTGTATAGTGCTGTTCCTTGACTATCTTGTTCTCCAGGCACCTGTTATTAAACATCACCATATTTTATTACCCAAAATCACCTCTAAAGCAAGAGCCTGGTCATGTTTTTATTAGCGATATAAAGTATAAACCTTAAAAAGCTGTATTCTGCAACCTTCTAAACGTCTTGATTCCTTTTCTGTCTCACTTGTAAGCCTGTTTATTCCAGAAACCATATAAAACCCCTCCCTCTAGCACATTCCCACGTCCTCAAGCTTACACATTTATTGGAAAAAGTGATTCTGTGGAATGCTGACATCACATTAATACAGCATAGTACTATATATATAGCTTTTGCAAGCCACAGTGAGCTCTCTATAGGTGATAATGGGGAAATTTACAGTATGAGACCACAAGTACGTAAGTGAGAGGACCACATGACTTCTGTGTGGTAAATCTGAAAACAGAAGGAGAGTATCTCTGACTGCTTACCCTGGAAGGTCTTACAGAACCTCCCACTGCCTGACATACACACCCCTGTTAGGGTTGCAGAACCTATGTTTATAATGGACCAATTCCTTTAATTTTTTTCTCTATAACTGTTAATCCCACCTTCTCCTTAGGCTCAATGTTTTCTAGCAATATTCTTGTCCATCACTTTTCCTTACAGATTTTTGGTTTACTAAACACTGCAGTCAAAGTACAGGAGGGCTGAGTGGAAATAATCAACCTCTTCTGATTTTCAATACTCCTTCAGAGATTCTCCATGTTCAAATTAAAGTTCATGAACAGAAGTTCCACTACATTTTGCAACAGTGTCCCTCCCCAGTGGCAATCGCATGTATGTAAGCCATATAGATTCTACTGAGGTAAACCTGATAGATGAAAATTAGAAATTAGTGCAGTTCTTGAAAATTCTGAGGAGATAAAAGACAGGCAACCCCTGCTGTCAGAACCACCAGGCCTAGTCTAAATCCCAGTCCACCCACCCAAACCCACCCTATCAACATATTTCTTTCGTCTTTGCAGTCTTACTATTAAGGAGGCAAAAAAGCTAAAACAATACTTTTTCATGTTCCAGAGAAGATGGGTTTTTTTTAAGAGTCATATATTGGCATGAAACAATTCAGAAACCTGACTCATCATTCCATATTTTCTGGACAGAAGGCACGTGGGACATCTTCTCACAATTTCATCACACCAAAAACAAGAGTTCCCTTGTCTAGAAAGAGACTGTTAAAACACACAAAAAAATCTCTGCTGATGCTCTGACACACTTCAGACAGAAAATTATAACAAGTATAGTCATTTTGCTCAATTATGAAGTGCTAAAAAAACCCTAAGTTTAGAGCCTTGCAGCTCAGATAGAGATAGCATGATCTGTTGCTGGAAGACCAAAGGCCACTTCAGGAGAAGGAAGACCTCTGAGGGGAGTTTTCATTCTTGATGATCTAACTGCAGCCTTCTAAGCCAGCTGGCCATTACATTTATTTTCCGTTGGCTTTGACAGGTCTGGTTTGCTTCCAAGGCTGCACATAGAACAGCCTGGTTATCATGGATCTGAAGACCTCATTATGAATGTGTGAAAAACCCAGATATGGTAACACAAACACCAGCAAGTGTTGGACAGTTGAGGAAATGTGCTGATGATTCTGATGCCCATGCTGATTTAAATGGACTAGGAGAGATTTAATTTCGAATCACAGAATATTCTGACTTGGAAGAGATCCACAAGGATCATTAAATCCAACTCTTAAGTGAACAGCCTGTATGGGGATGGAAGTCCCAACCCTGGTGTTATTAGCACCATGCTCTAACCAACTGATGTAATCTATTCCAGAGACAGGCCTTTTATCCTCTCCTGAACATAGAGCTTGTTAAAAAAAAGGTTGTTATTCACCTGCCTTAAATTTATCTATTGTCCCCTGAATATTGCACTTACAGCCCTTAAATCCTTGCAGTTACTGATGTAAGTAAATCTCTTTTCTAAAAACTGTTACTTATAAAAAGAAAAATATATAATAGCTTAATTTGTTTTATTTCTAACATGTGCAAAGATATAGCATAAATGAGAGTCTGTTGACACATTTTTCCTTTAGAACACAGCGTAAGTGGACATGGAGAAAAATATAGAAAGAACAATTACCACGAAAATTTGCTACAAAATGTAACAGATGGATTCAGTGACTGCTGAGGGTATATGTCGAAGAAACAAAGGGAATAAAAAAAAAAATCACATTTCCTGACATACAGCTTCCTCTCATGTTATCATGATCATGTGGGACATAGAAGACATAGGAAATGGGTTCTTTGGACTTAGTTTTCAGCTACTGACCTGCTTTTCCAATCTTCTCTGAACAGGAACCCTACAGCAGACATAAGATGTTATTACAGAACTCAGGATTCTTTTAATACAGAAGAGGGTAAAGAAATAGTTATTTACACTAGGTGCATTAATTTTCACCTTGTCCCAAAGCAATTACTTCTTTATTCTTTATGCTTTCCGGGGAAAGGAAATATGGGGTAGAATGTACAAGCCCTTGTCTTCTGTCACAGGAAGCCATAACTTTAAACAGAGGAAGGCAATTTTCTCCTTTCTTTATGGTTGCTTGGGTCTCTTTCCATCTCCAGGTTCCTTTAGCAACTCTTAAGCACTCTGATGTTAGTTATTTGATCCCCATTTCTTTTTATCCTGTGTAACCCTTGCAGACAGTGTGGCTTATGTGCTAGTGTACACAGGATTTTAAAGCTCATTAATAGGAGAATGTGTGACACTGTGGTCTGACACTGTTCTTCCACAGATATGAATCATGATCTCTGATTCTGTCTCTTGTAGCAAGATTTGGGCAGATTAACTGACATCAGTTTCCTCATGTATATACCTGTGACAGACTAACAAAAGCATCTAAGAAAAATCCCATTTGACAAAGAGTGCATACTTTGGTCAAAGGTCTGCTGAAGTTTCACAAGGCTAGAATGGTAAAAATGTATTAGCATCAAGCATGGTGCATTGTGGCTTGCTTTTGACCACAAAGATCACATTACCAAACATCTCACTTATACCTGAATTGCTATATATGAGGAAGCCTTCTGGAGCAAGAACTTTTGGATCCATACCATGATTCCTTTACAACTTTACCACCACACCATAGTAACTGCTATGCCATGTGATAGATCCATAGAAATCACTGGGGATGGTGAGCATTTGCCAAATGGGATAATTAAACAAAGATTGATCACATCTAGAATGTAAAAGTGGTACAGACTGTGGCAGAGTGATTGAAAAGAGTGTCTGGAACAATGACTAATGTTTTTCAGCATATATATACAAGGTTTCAATAAATGTCCTGTAAAATGCTACAGAAAGTGCAGAGATAATACTTTTACTCAGCATTATTATTGTTATGAGAATTAGTTTGATGATGTTTGTTGAGCATTTTGAGCAACGGCACATTTATATACAGTAATACAAAAATACAGGATGCAGCCAGGACAGCTGACCCCAACTGACCAAAGAGATATTCCATGCCATTTAGTGTTATTTTTAGCATATAAATCTGGGAGAAGAAGAAGGCATGGGGGGACTTCCAAAGTTATGGTGAGTTCCCAAGTCACTGTTACGCAAGATGAAGCCTGGCTTTGCTGGGGATGGCTGAACCATGGGAAATGAATACCCTGTCAGCTCTCCTCATTTACACAGCTTCTGCTTTACCTATATAACTGCCTTTTCCCCAACCCACAATTTTTGTCACTTTCACCCTTCCAATTTTCTCCCCCATCCTACTGTGGGAAAAGTGGGATGTGTAGGGCTCATCTGCTTCCTCAGGCTAAGCCAAGACAATAGCTTAACAAAATGCTAGGCTCACTAGCAAAATGAAATAAAGCAAAATAGACTTTAAAGTTAGGAAGGGATCTCCTCTAGATCTCTGTCCAAAAGGAGTAAAGTGATATAGGTTTAGATCTACTCATGCAGATATTAATTTTCTGTCTTTGGATATGGGGATTTGGGGGTCAGGCATGGCAGTGTACGTTTGCTGTTGGGAGTCCAATCAAAGCACAGCACAGGTAGAACCAGTAACTTTCAGGATATCTGTGTTTCACTCTGTACTGTAGGACAGATCCACCTTGCATATCACAAACAGTATCACAAACTTATACATCACTATAGTGACATGAGTATCTCATATATTTTAAAAGAAACACTTCATGTGGTCCTTGGCTAAAGAAAGAAGCAGAAACACTGCTAATGCCAGTGGAGTGGTAGTGGTGCAATCCATCTCATGCTCTCCTCATCCACATGGAAAGGACCTGCAAATAATTTGTCCCAGGAGCAGTTCAAGCAAAAAGGTTAGGTCAAAGTAACAACATTTACACCTTGCTCTGCTGGTGATCATTCAGATCAGAATAAACAAATTTAAGGGAGAATAATTTCAAGTTGGTGCAGAAACCATATTCTCATTCTATATCATGATGAGATACAACAAAAATATTTCTAGTGATGTGGTATATATCTACCTGGTGGATATAGATAAGTTAAACATATTGATAATAATTTGCCACACTTGTAAGTGGCTTAAACTTAGGCATTACCTCGAAAATTGCCGGACACCTTATTGAAAAGATTCCTAACTAGGTTTCCTCATCTCAAATAGCTGTGTTGCCTCACTTGATATTTTCCTGCATTTTAACATTTTCTAAATAAAATAAAAGAAATAGGTCCTAATGACCTGAAGATAACTTTGTCAAGTACATGTGAAACATTTCTGGAAAATTATCAGCCACATTATCATCCTGCAAGAAATACTCCCCTGAATTACAGCTACCCCATGGTCTGCAGCATTCAAGCTACAGCACTGATAAGAATTAGTAAGAGCTAATCCTGCAAGCAAAGAGCAAAGAGCAAAGTAATATGAAGCACTCGAGCTGGTGACAGGGGATTCACAGCTTCAGACATAACCCCTCCCACTTGAACTGAAAGCTTTGTAAGAGAAGTGCTCCAGGTGAAACCACAGGGGTCAGAGTAAAATTCCTGTTATTTTCAGTCAGGACACAATTTCACCGTAGGGATTTCATTGCCACTAGTCTCACAGTATTTTCAATATCCTTTCTTCTACTTAGAATAAAGAAATGATGTTAAAAAGCAGAGAGAAAGAACCATATAGTATATGGTAATAACTATATTTACATAAAGAACAAGGGAGGATCTGAAAAACTGCAATCCAATAACTCTGACTTCACTTTTAGAACAGAAATTGCAAATACTTCCTACGACCTCATTTACAAACTTTAAAACTGTAAGCAGCATAGAACAGCCAGAGTAACTTAAATTCATTGAGAAAGCACAAAAACAAAACCAGCAACACTGTATGTATTGCTTATATGACAGACGATACATTTTACACAATGAGCACTTTATTTGCCTCAGTTTCAAATCAGTTAATACTGCATCACACAGCAGTTTCACCTACAAGGTCAGACATTAGAGAAGTTGCTCACAGAGATTAAGACGTAGCTTTCAAAACAAGAATGGAGGGTGTCAGATCAAGAGAAAACATTTGACTTGTGTAGGAGTAATAAGCCCAGTAGGTATCAATAGCTTGATTTTGTTTACACAGATTATTCTGAAGGCAGTATTTCACAGGCTATCAGAGAAGGCTAATAATATCAATGACAAAAAGCCACTCTGGGCTTTCTCCTTTCAAGATGCTGACTGGTCTAGCTTTCCTAAACACAGTTCTCAATAGCATGTTTTAGATCAAGGATAAAGTCCCCTGTTATGTACAAGGCCAAGCTTTATAAAGAGACATGGAAAAGAATAAAGCATAAGAAGATTCTAAGCACCACTCTGAATGTGGTCTTAAAGGCTAATACTGCTACATCATTGCTACTACAGGAGTTCAGAGGGCTGCTAGTACATAAAACAAGTTGATCATCCCAGCTCAGTTCCCAAAAATATAGTACAGATCAATTCTCAGTGACGTTCTTCCTTGGCAGTCTCGGGAAGCACCAAGCAATGATGAGCCTTGGAAAGCTCTCTTGCCTCATCTTCAGCAGAACAGACTCCAGAAGCTGGTTTCTTCTTTTCCCTGAATCATATCCCAGAAATGAATTGTGTCACCAGCACATAACTGTCCACGTACCTCAAAGGGCCTTTGGTTTTCTCTCCAAAGGGGGACACATTTTCCAGCAGAATTTCATCCACTGTGAGACTTTACCCCGAAATAAGGGCCAGACTGTGAGGTGACAATGTAACATTTGCATCATCCACAATCCACAATCTTAATGGAATTTATGCGGTACTGCAAACATACTGCAGGGATATGTTTCACTAGAGCCATCTGTGTAGGTTATGATCAAAGGTAACAATGTTTCTGCTTCAGCTGATTCTATTCTTTCACCTCCACACTCAGGTGCTCCTTCTATCTTTAGAGAGATCCTTTGTGGGACTACAGCTGAAGAGCTGAATCTAACCCAATTAATACAATCAAAGTGCAATGTCTGATTAGATTACCTCCTTCGTCTTTTCAAAACTGAAAGCCACACAATCCACTGCTTTTCTGACATGTTAGAGTCTGTTTCTCTTTATTTTTTTGAAATTCATTACTTGCTGTCTCCTTTCTACCCAAGAAATGTTTTCTGAATTGTAGGACAGAAATGGGGTGGCTGACTTAAAATACTCTCTATTACAAATACATATGGTTAAAATAATGTTAAATTCTCCATTTGCATTCTTGAGCAAGTAGAATCCTATTAGCAGGTTTTCCAGAGGCCATCCTCTGTCTTTCAGCTCCTGATTCATGACATGAATTCAATCAGTATGGTAATTCTGAAGTTTCAGTTTATATTGTTGGTAGTCTATAATGTTGTGTTATTCCCCCTTCAACCAATTTTCATTGAGTATGTATCAATCATGGGGATTTTTCACATGAAAATATTATCTAAGCAATCAGCTACTAAGCAGTCCTATCTTGTAAAATTTCATGTATCTCAATCAAAGTGAAATAAAACAATAAAATAAAACAACAAAATAAAAAGGACCAGATTACATAAGAGAAGGGAGGACTTATATTATCTAAATACTCATCTAAAAATTAATTTGTATTATTTGAATACTAGTATCTAAATTAAACTCCTTAGTTCACAAATTAATGTTAGCTTATGACTAAAAGTACGTCACTACTGATACTGGTATTTTGATATGCTGGTTTTGAAGTTCTGATCCTGAACCTCTGTGACAGTGGTACTACCTTACCTACAACACTATTTTTCTCTTATAAATGCTACAAAATACCAAATCAAGAGTACAAAGCCACACAGTTTAAAAGCAGTAAAATCTGTTTTCCTTTTCCTATTGGAGAAATTGCAACACCTGTAAAAATAAAAGCTAAATTTCAGAACAATTAGCATCTAAATCTCATAATCAAGCAGGTGTCTCCTGCCATAGTGATGCACAAGGTCAGCCAGTTAGCTACTGTTAAACAGTTTAAAGGTGTTATGCAAATTGTGTAACGTTAACAGTCATCATATAATGAAAAACAGTGTTTGTCAGCAGTTAGAAGTACTTTGACCTCTTGAAGTGGCAAGTTTTATCAGGAGCAAAAATAGCATCAAATACCAGTTTGAAAACAATCAAAACTGAAAAGAGGTATGAAGTAAGCAGTTTGGCTAGTGTTAGACAGCTGTCATGTTAAACTTTTGGAAAGCTTCTTGAAGACTCGGCTTACTGTATAAAATGAAAATATTCTGTTTCTTCTTTAACTGTGAATTTCTCACTCTTGTTTCAAAAAGAAAAAAAGAAAAAAAATGTGAACCAAAGGGCTCAAAAAGAAAAAGACAAACAAAAATATTCTGAAAGCCTTTTTTTTTGATTTTCAAACAAGTCTGGTTGATTCCACAGGCATTATTTACAACTTTCATCATTGAATTAAATGTTATTGGATAAAAAGAGACTTTCACACATGGTGACTGAAAAGTGTAAACGACAAAAAGCAATGAAGCAGAGAACTGTATTGATGCAATATAGCCCACATTTTCGGTCTAATAAATAGCTATAGAGTTCTTAAGGTAGACACACTAATGCAGAAGAATAAACATTACAGTCAATGGCTGTCAGTAGAGCTATCAGCCTCTCTGAATGAGGAAATTACTGTTAGACAGAGTATAGAACAAGGAAGGAATCCAGTCCATTATTGCTGATGAGTAAAGATATACTTTGTAAGCCCACTCATTAAACAGTTAGATCCCATCTCAAGTTAACGTTTTCTTCTCTACATGACTCCACTACTATTCTTTTTGGAAAGTGGTTCAAGAATAACATCCCTCTATGATTTTGAACTTTCTTTTAACTACAAGATTCAGCTTATGCATAAATAGTGTATCTCCACTTTTTTGTACGGATTTCATCCCTTATATAGGTTATGCCTATATAAGTAGGCATACTTATATATACCATATCAGGTATATATAATACACCAGTATTTATCTTAAATATTTAATAAATAGTCATATTAAATATATATTATAATATATGAATTCCCAGCATGGAGAAGGCTTCAGGGACCTTCTAGCAGCATTCTGATACCTAAAAGGGTCTACAAGAAATCTGGAGAGAAACTTTTGAGGAAAGTACGTACTGATAGGACAAAGACTTTAAAATGACAGAGGACAGGTTTAGATTAGATATCAGGAAGAAAATTTTCACTGTACCAGTGGTGAGACACTGGCACAGATTGCTGAGAGAAGTTGTGGATGCCCCATTCCTGAAACTTTCCAAGGCCAGGTTGGATGACTTTGAGCAGCCTGGTCTAGTGGAAGGTGTCCCTGCTCATGGCAGGGGGTGTTGGAACTAGATAATCTTAAAAGTCCATCCCAACCCAAATCATTCTGTCATTCTATAATATACATACTTTTCATTTACTCAGTTAAAATGTTTAGTAATTCAGTGATTTTCAAACAGCTTGGAGTAAAACCTTGGATGCAATGAAATTAATCGCACAATTTCACCAATTCCATGAAGTTAGAGTCTCATCCAAGTTTCCCAGTGAAGACGAGATATTTTATTAGGCTAGTAAGTACATAAGTAAACAAATAACAGTTACATAAAATAAAATAAATTAAATATGGGTGGATTCCCTTTCTTCTTCCTGTCTCTAGTTTCTTCTTATCACTGAAACACAGGTAGTATGTGAGCTACAAACAAAAGAAAGCATGGAGCAAAATTATACTCTCCATTTCTATATAATTTTGAAGGCTCTTGACTTCTTTCAACAAGAATTCTATTAATCCTTTGTTTCAAATTAAAAAAAAAGTAACCAATTTCTTTTTTCTTTTATTAGTTGCTTCACCAAACACCATTACACAATTTTCAACCACACATTTAGCTATTTTATTTCTAAAAACAAGTTAAAACCTATAAAGCCCTCAGACTGCAGGACATTTAAAGTTAAAAGTCCCTGTCACCTTTTTAGCTATCAGGCTTTAGCCTGCTAACAGACATGATGAATTTCTCTATTGTATTACTGGAGATGGGACACACGAGAAGCTATAATTGCTTTAAGCTCCCCTGTCCGTTAGCACTCATAACTTTTACAAAACATCACAGAATGTATTGTTCCATCATTTTTAAAGCTTAATTTCACCTTAAGAATCATTTCCTCTGGTACTGAAAATTTAGATAAGGAAGCGAATATTCATAAAGACACTAAAACCCCCCAACTTTTAATGAAACAGAATCTTTATTTTGAGCAAAGTTAAAGAAAGAACATATTTCTACAGAATCCAGATCTTTTGGTCCAAATTAAATTGACATCACCTCCTCAGGAAGATCTTGCATGTAGAAAAATTCTTTAATATCTCGGTGGAAATGGCATCTAAGCAACTAATCTATGAAGAACAATGATTATATCTTTATCTGACTGCTACGACAAAAAGTGAATTCTCTCGACATTCAGGAAAATGATGGAATTGTTCACAAAGGACCTAAAATACTGGTTTATCTCTAAATGAGCCTGTGAGTGCAAAACAAGAGTAGAGCTATATATTATAAAGGAAGCTCTTCTGGATTAAAACATTGTAGATGTATCACTCTTTCTTCACAAATGCAAACTTAAAAAACCACAGCAGATCTAGTCTCTCTCTAATTATACGAAGCAGAAAGCTCATTTAAATAGTACATCAGGCAGCATACTTAAGTATTTCAGATTTTGGATTAACAAATTAAGTAAATAAGCTAATTTATAAATACAAGGTGGTCAGTTACACTCTCAATCTGACAGTTAATATTACAGTTTTGAAGACCTAAAGCAAGTAGTATAAATAAATCAATGAAATTACATACCTGCCTAGATGAGATCTAAATTCTGGTACTAATACAGAAATGCAAATTTCTGTTGACTTAATCCCCATTTCGCTTTACATAACAAAAGTACTTGAAAACAAGATAATTATTCTTGAAAGCCTAGGGGTCTTAGCCAAAGAAATTATTAAAATATCATTTTCATTTTTATCTTGTTGGGGATTGTCTACCAGGCAATAGGCACTTAGCAAGCTTATTCTTCTAAAATATATTTTCTTACTACTTGCTTTTTATAAAAATGCTTAACATTATGTTTTCTCCCCTCGAGGATGACAAATAGCTGTTTAGATTTTTGTAAGTTTAGGAAAAAGAGAGCCCTTAAAACCATGTAAGGCACCAAATAACAGAAGCAGTAAATTTATAAAACCTGCCCTAAGTATTTGCACTAAGTTAGGTAACATGTTTTACATGGATCTCAACAGGCTCAGGCCTGATCTCATTACAGCTGAAGGCAAAAGTGCCTTGTTACAGTAGAGAAATGCTGTGTTCTTTAAATCCCTAACTAAATACTTAGAATACATGAGATCCAAAGATGTACAGTACTGTTAACCTCTTACACTAAGAGATGAATATATTTAATAGTGTGCAGGGCATCAGAGTGACAGGGTAAAAATTGTAGTGACATAAGGATGGAGTTCTGTTCTTGGTTTTGACAGGAGTACAGGTGTCTGGTGTGATTTGAGAGGATCAATATTATCCAGGGGATGGGAGATATATCATTGGACTTTTAGGAGGCCCATGATTTTCTGGAACAGTATCTGGAGACCAAGCAAGTCAGACCACAGGACCTAAACAGCACCAGGTCCCTACATAAGTAATGAATCCCACCATTGCAGAGGGAAGGGATTCAACCCCAAATTATGACATTGGAATGCCAGTGTCTACCTGGGGGAGCCCTATAGATAGGTCTCATCACTCTCCACCCACACTCAAAACTAGAAACAGGTTTTACTTACCTAAATAGAAGTGTCTAGAGTCATAGGAGCTGACTTAGAACACAGAGACTGGCTTCCTATTGCTAGCCTGAAGAGGAAGCTTTTGTGGGTCCCATGTTATTTCTGCCAGCCTTGTGCACATCTTGGCCAAAGGCACCTTAAAAGGTGCTCAATACTCACATGTGAGCAACTTAATCACACTTCTGGTCAATACCACCAGAAGAGTTCAGAAAAATACTTCAAGTCACTCTGAAACATACATTAACTGGTGGGTTGAACTGGTATATATTAATTGTTTGGTTGGCTCTGTTTCATTGATTGCAGGCACCAGAACATTACTAATATACAGGGAATATCTGAACACTAAATTTAAGTACTGTTCTCTCTAACTGAATCCCTTTCCCCTCTACCCCTGCAGCTTGCATACTTGAAGAAAAATAATACCTCATGCAAATCATCCTGCACAAATCTCATTGTCAGGATGCATACCAGCAAAGAAACTCAACCTTCCCACACAAAATAACTTGATATCCTCATTTTGCAAGTGTTACATCATTTGCAAAACATGGATATTGTGACCGCTCACATTTGCCAGTGTCATGGACATCCTGAAGTCTGTGTTCGTGACCATACTAATGATGGAATGTGGGAAACACCAAACTAACACTTTTTAACAGAGCATAAGATCTAGATATCCATTACACTCCTACTAGTATCCAATTTTATTAACTAAGTAGCAACACTTATATACAAAAAGGCATAATACTTCAAGAAAATCATAAACTAATCAAGCCCTCCTGAGACAGTGTCAGCAATCTACACACAAATATTTTAAAATCAGGCAGTGTTAGTCCATGTCAGCTGCAGTAAGGATTTCAAATGGAGTGGAAATTTAATCAATCCTTATTTTTCTCTGTCCTTTATTTTTCATTCTCTAAAGCCAAAGAAATACATTGAATTACCTATCAGTGCATGCCACTTATGCTCGTATACAGCCCCTGTCATCTTGAATTATAGGACAGCCACACCTTACAATCAGAAATTGCTTAACCTGAGCCAACTGCTAACTGCTGCTGGTAGCCAAAGGAAAAAAAAATCTATTGAAGAGAATTCTTCCATTGTAGAATTCCCTACTGTACTTTTATCACGTTTGGCTTTTTTAATCCAAAATTTGGAAGTCTCACCACTGTGGATTTTAAAACTTGACTTGACAATCTCCAGCTATACTTGCTATATTGATTTACTATGCAATCCTACACTGGCAGAGAAATAGGTTTTTGATGAGTCTTTCCCATCTCTAATATTTCTGATTCTATGGTCCAGTAATGGTTGATCATGTTCCTGGGCTGCAGGTAATGGTCTGTAGGGAGAAAAACTAAGGGAAAAGAAAAGGAAAAGAGAGAGAGAAACAGAAAAAGAGGGAAAGAGCAAAAGAGAGAGACAGAGAGACAGAAAGAAAGAAAGAGATGGAAAGAGAGAAAGAGAGAAAGAGAGAAAGGAAGAGAGGAAGAGAGGAAGAGAGGGAGAGAGAAAGAGAGGAAGAGAGGGAGAGAGGGAGAGAGGAAGAGAGGGAGAAAGAGAGAGAAAGAGAGAGAAAGAGAGAGAAAGAGAGAGAAAG
>NW_024581127.1:10582769-10797513 GCF_017639235.1 Corvus kubaryi
AGAAAGAGAGAGAAAGAGAGAGAAAGAGAGAGAAAGAGAGAGAAAGAAAAAGAAAAAGAAAAAGGAAAAGGAAAAGGAAAAGGAAAAGGAAAAGGAAAAAGAAAAAGGAAAAAGAAAAAAAAGAAAAAGGAAAAAGAAAAAAAAGAAAAAGAAAAAAGAAAAAGAAAAAGAAAAAGAAAGAAATTCGTAAGGTGAACGGATGGTATAGGAACCTTGAGGAACAAGAATCATCAACTGAATCTTGTTTACCTTATCCTCTCCCCTTTAATTTCTTAACATCCAGGGGTAGGTGAACAGCATGTCTGCCTGTCAGTGGTGTCTTATACAAAACATTAAATGCCTGGAGCAGTGCATCTTTTATTATATGTCATAAAAATCCACAAATATTCAAATACAAAAGGAGAAGCTTAGGTATTGTGATGACAAGGAAACATGAATGTATGTGGAACAACTTACTTGTTTAAGGGTACATTCACTCACAACCAGAACGGTTTTTAATTGTTCATTGTGTGGTATTTACAATCTGATCCAAAACTTATTTATTTGTTAAGAACTTTACATTTATTTAAAATTATTTTGAGTATGTTTTGGTAACAAAAATTATCTAATTCAAACTTTCATTCTGAAAGAGACTGCGATACTCTTTATCTTCAGTCATCTAATGATATCCTTCACCTAATCCTAATAGAGTTGTCTACCAAGTATTGGTACTCATATTTTGAAAGACCAAAACAAAAACAAACAAACAAACAAACTACAAACAAAAAACCAAAACCCAAAAAGCCCTAAAAAAAACCAACCACAAAAAAATCAAAACCAGTGTTCAAACTGTTATAGACATGTTTTTCACCTTTTCTGCTCTGGTACTTTTTTTTTAACACATTCACTCCTAGAACGATTACACAGATGATTAAATTGAAATGCTGTATTTATATTTTATGATATTCCTCTGCTACATTTTCTGAAAAGAAGTGAAACAGTCCCAAGATAAAGGAATGATGAAGATATATTCATGGCTCTTTTACGTGACTTTTCTTCTCCTGCTCTTGATATGTATTGGAAAAGGCTGGAAACACTCTTCAATTAGTTCAATGCACATTTGTGCAAGCTAGGTTACAAAGATGGATAAACTACGTGATCCATATGAAGACTCATGATGGAACTGGACACACAATCTGCATCTTCAGCCCCCCCAGCAAAATGCCTCAGCCACTTAAACCACATCCTTTTCCCTACATATTTAAAAATATATGCAATAGAGAAAAATATAATAAAGACCTTTCTAAAACTGACATTTCACGTACAAGTAATGAAGGACAGAAGTATCAGAGCTCGGCACTTCATAATCAACAAGGAAAACCAAAAACTGGAACACTGTCCTGAGTTGGTTTGAGGCTTTTTTATTATTGTTTCATTTTTCTAAATACATAGAAGCAATGGGAGAAAAAAAAAAAAGCCTCACATGCCAAGACCAAAATCATGATGCACAGTTAGCAGTACAACTCTATTACTTCTCATAATAATAATAATACCTTTTATGGTGTGAAAGATCATTTCTTTCACTTGCAATTAAACATAAACCACAACACAGACAGATACAATCTGTCAATTTCTCTGCAAAGACAGTGGGTCAAAGCAATTTCCTAGAAGAGCATCACACAACCAATGTCTGAGGTAAAAAAGAAAAATGTGACAGGATCATCACCTTCAGTTCCGCATGCCATACAAAAAGAAAGCAATTTCCTCTGTTGTACACTTTGTAAATATCCACCAATACATTTAAATGAAGTATCTTCCTCCCCATTGAAAGGGAGGCTTGTTTTTCTGTTTTACTATCTATATTTTGAAGACATTGATAATTTTCTTTTTGGCTTTCAGCTGGTAATTTTCTGAGAAAGTAAGTCTTCCCATTGCCAACATCTATTTCACACCTGCAAGTGAATTTGTGATTACATCCCAGCAAAAAAGAACAGTACCAATGAAATAAAACAACTTTTTCGCTACAATATCATGAGGAGAAAAATACTAAAGACCAGATTTTCTGAGGTTACCATTTCTTTTCAAATTATCTATACAGCTTTGAAACCAGTTCAACTGTTTTGTAAAAGGGAGAAAACACACAACACAATCTTAATGTATTACCAACATGTCACATGAGTGCGAAAATCTGATGAAAATTGATATAGATTTTACAGCAGTTACTTTTCTCCCCCTAACTGTGGCATGATATGATGAGTACTCATGAGTTAATACAATCAGAAGCCCAAAGAAGAGGACATCAGTCCCAGAGGGACATTCTTTCACATAATCACAGAATGGGTCAGGTTGGAAGGTACCACAGTGGGTCATCTGGTCCAACCTCCCTGCTCAAGCAGGGTCACCCCAGAGCACATGGCACTGGATTGTGTCCAGATGGTTCTTGAATATCTCCAGTGAGGGAGACTCCACACCTTGTTCCAGTGTGTGGTCACTGCACTGACTCATATTCAGGTGGAACTTCCTGTGTTCCAGTTTCTGCCCATTGTCTCTTGTCCTATTGCTCAGCACTGCTGAGCAGAGGCTGGCTTCATCCTCTTGACACCCTCCCTTCAGATTCTGATAGACATTAATGAGGCCCCCCCTCAGGCATCTCTTCTCAAGGCTGAACAGGCCCAGCTCCCTCAACCTTTCCTTGTAGGAGAGACGCTCTTGTACTGAGGAGCCCAGAACCAGACACAGCTCCCTAGATGTGGCCTCACTAGGGCTGAGTAGAGCAACAGGATCACCTCCCTTGACCTGCTGGCAATGCTCTTGCTAATGCACCCCAGGATACCTTTGTCTTTCTTGACCACAAGGACACACTGCTGGCTCATGGACAGCTTATTGTCCACCAGGACCCCCAGGTCCTTCTCCACACAGCTGTTCTCCAGCAGGTTGGCCCCCAGTCATTACTGGTCCATGAGGTTGTTCCCCTCCAGGTGTGAGACCCTGCACTTGCCTTTGTTGAATTTCAGGCAGTTCTTCTCTGTCCATCTCTCCAGCCTGTCGAGGTCCTTCTGAAGGGCTGCACAGCACTCTTGGGTATCAGCCATTCCTCCCAGCTTTGTGTTGTCAGGGAACTTGCTGTGAAGGCCTCTGCCCCTTCATCGAAGTTATGACGAAAAGTTAAACAATACTGGGCCCAGTAATGAACCTTGAACCACCAGTGACAGGCTCCCGGCTAGACCCTGTGCCACCAATTACAACCCTCTGGGATCTGCTGTTCAGCCAGTTCTCAGTTTATGTCACTGTCCACTCACCCAGTCCACACTTCCTGAGTTTGCCTGTGAGGCTGCTGTGAGACACAGTGTCAAAAGTCTTGAAGCTGAGGTAGACAATATCCACTGCTCTCTCCTCATCCATCCAGGCAGTTGTTTCATCACAGAAGGCAATCAGGTTGGTCAAGCATGATTTACCCCTAGTAAATCCATGCTGACTACTCCTGATCACCTACTTGTCATCCATGTGGATAGAGATGGCCTCTTTTCCAAAGCACTGACCCAACCAGCATAGAGGCAATCCTACCAAGAGGTAGCAGCAGAGACACAAATCTACTTCGACCCTGGCCATACAGTGTAGCTGCTCTTTTAAGATGCAGTCATAAGGAACTTTCTTCAATATTCTTTACAAAGACATCTTCTACAAATACTCCATAACCCAACTGTCTCATTCCACACTGTTATTCCACACAAGGGTCAATCGTGATATGATTCATAATGAATTAATAAAGAAAGTAAAATATTTTCATCTACAGTCACAAAGCAATTGTTGAATAATATGCTTTATGTTTTTTTCACAGTGTAATAAAAACTGCTATTGTTCTACAGAGAGTAAGCATCAAGTGACTTTAATGTTCTTCAGAGGTATTGCAGCTTATTGCTTCAGCTGCACATCCCCTAGCACAGCAGTTTTAACTCTAGAATGTGAAAGCCCTTTCCCAATGACTAGGTTCAAGCTTCAACACCTGAGACTGGATTACCTAATATTAAGCTCTGAAATCAACAGGACATAAGTTTCCTTGCACCCTGAAGCCTTGATCTTGAAATTAACAGGAGTTTCTAAACATGGTAAAAATACCTGAACAAGCTGCTAAGTCAATTATGTGCTGTAAGACCTCAAAAGGTATGCTAGAAACATTATTATCACAGCTGAAGTGCAGATAACTCCTCAGCTGCTATAAACCACATGTTAATAAGCAAAGAAACACTGTATCAACAGTTTTGGTTAATAAGTAAAACTACAGAATTTTTTTTTTCTTTATCTGTAATTTATGTCAAATTTAATTCATCACAGAAATAAAGTGTTGCCACTTAATTGCTCTTAGTGTACAGCAAAGATGCTTACAATGAATGACGATAAGCAGGAACATGAATGAACAGTTGCCAGGCAACCAATAAATAAAGGTTCCAAATAGCATGACCTCTCTTTAAAGGATAAAGCTCTAATCATAATTATTTTTCAAATCCATTTCAGTGCCAACTAAAATCATGTTTGCAGCACTAATCCTGGCCTTCCTCATACAAAATGAAACCAAATCTGTCGTCTGATGTATCACAGATAACAAATTAAACAGACTCAACCTGCTCCTTCAGATTATGGTCAACAATGTAGTTTGAGGATGGCAAACAGGTTAGACAATAAACTGGAATCTGAAACACAGAGCTGAGAAGATTTAAGCAATTTTAATGGGTAATTAATTTTTCTTTTAAGTTACATTGTTTCTTTAAGGATCTTCAAATGGTATCAACACAAAATCCTCCAGTGTTTAACACCACAAAATAATCATTTGGTAAAGTAGAGGGATGAGACAGACTTTAAAATACCAAAACCAGATGCAGTTTGAAATGCTTTAAAAATCTATATAATACCACATTCTATCTTTATAAACTCTTACAACACAGTCTTGCTGAGTGCATAAGCAGAGCTGAGGTGCCTAGAGCAAGCACTGACCTTTTAGATGGATTCAAATAAAACTGACAAAGAGCAGCATAAATCTTAAATCAGTTAAAGAACACAGTATATCCACTTTGAAGAAACAATGAATGGTTCTGCAGGAGTTTTACATTATGCCTTCCAAATAATGGAATGGGGAGAGCTTGGGCTTGCTCACGGTTTACTGGTGGGCTAATAAATTTTATATTTATTTTAGTAAGCTCTCATGTCAGAAGACATTAGGAATACATGTTTTTGTAGCTTTATCTTGCACTACATCAAGTGATTACATAAATCTCTTTAACCATTTTATTTCTTTTCTTTAGTAGAATTGAGATTCACTAATAGCTGTGATGCTTAAACACTAAACTCACAAAAATTTCAACAGGAAAACAAGTTGAACTACAATAATAAACAAATAACTTTTGTACCTAAGATATAAGATACTATGTCAGCAGTGAACCCATACGAACAGGCACCATCCTTCCAGCCTGTCTTTGAAAAGAATATAGGCAACAGAATCCATTAACTTCCCTGCAACATTAGTAGCGGAAAATAATCTCATACTTTACAGTAGAAAATACACTCTAACAACTAAGTAGTCTACACATGTATTTCTTCGTATCAAATGAGATCAAATACCAGATCAAGGTATTTGCCTGCTTCGACAGAATAGAATTCTGTTGCCTACCATCAGACACACAATTTTCCAATTATTTTCCTTATCTAGATATATCTGCTCATCAGAGACCTTTACAGGAGCTTTTCTTTGTATCTGTATTTCATCAATAAGCAAAGAAGAAATACACCACATTTTATCTGTATTTTCCTTGACTAATATTTCACCCACTAATCAGCTTCATCACCTGATTCAGTAACTCCTCTCCATCCTTCTAAGAATTTCAGTTTGAACTCCTTGTTCTAAAAAAGTCCAGTTCGTTTCATTGATATCCTATGCAAGAGTGAGATTCAGAATTTAAGTAATTGAGAATCATGCATACTGACTGCAACTAAAAACAGTGCAGAAGAACCTGTAATTTCCTGTTAGGACACATGGCAGTATTGATAACAAAACCTCCTTAATTGCTTTTCCATAGTTTTCAGCTTGCATTTTAATGAATTATAAAAGTACTGTGTTGTGCCTGTAAACCTCACAACCAAGCCCGCTAGTTCAAAAGTGTGTAACGGTGATATTGGAGGATTTTTTCCCTCCTAAATGTTTATTCCTTTTCAGTTGCCAGCTGAAGAATGAAATTGGTCTGATTTTAAGCCTAAAAGCTTATGGAATAAAAGGTCATGCCTTACCATTTAGCAGGAGCTGGAGGCTAATTGTAAAGTTTATTAACAATGAAAACAATGGGGTTCTCAGAAACTTATTACTATGGAGGAAACTGATGTTATTTTTCTGAAGTTTGGATTCCACTGTGTTTTGTTCCACAATATGCAATTTAACTATCCCACTTTTGAAAATGGGAGACGACTGTATTGTTTTAAAGAGCTGCTCACACTAAAATAAGAGTCATTTTAAGATCTCCCCTAGGGATTCAAGTCTATACATTTAGCATTAGAAGGAGGAAAACAGAGCATAAGTGCCAGCTTGAGGAGAGAGATGATGCGGCATGCTTTCTCTCTAGTGTTTCCCACATCACAGATACAGTCAATGAACCTAGGTGCAAGCCGAAAAACACTTTCCACAACAGGGCTTAGGCAGATACTCAGCTGAGTAAGAGTAAGCAGTATTATGTTCCGGAGATCAATTGTATTCTAGATGCATGCTGATCCTGGCTTCTGATCAGGGTACTTTTGTTTCAATAACCATGTTTCCCATAACAAAATGGTAACATTTGTTTTCATTTTTTTATATTGAATATTTTATAAAATATAAACACACTTATTATTCAAGTCCATACAAAATCTAAGGGATGACATTAGGAGATAAAATTGCAGAGCAATACCAGCTCAAACAGTGCAATATTGTTTGGTTCAGGAAAGCATATATATATATATATACACACTAGATGGATGGGACTTGTGAAAGACCATCTATAGACACTCCCAGTAACACACAAAAGAGTTATCTTTGATCCACACAAATACTATAGTGAGGAGCCCAGTAGGGGGAAGAAGGTAGTTCATTGCTCTATCATTTTTTAGTAACAATTATCTTCTATGTATTTGACTCAGTTTTATATTTGGAATGCTCTTTTAATAACTGTTATTCCATTCACTATCTCACTGGTAGACATCTTCCCCTGCTGGTAAACTGAAATAGCTGAAAATAGCAGCAAAACTCTACATTGATGACATAGTCTTTCACTAATATACTGCAAGAGGTTACTGTTTTGGACCAATAGTTCAGCTGTAAAAGAGGGAGCTAACAGTGTAGTCCTTAGTTTTTCTCATGGTGTCAGAAACAAAGTCTCACAAAAATGCTACTGGTAATCAATGAACTTCGAACACTAATGCTAAAAGCTTCCTTCACATACAACTATGTGATTCCTGCCCTTCATCATAATTTCTTAACCTATCATTTACAATCATCTCTCATGAAGCTTTAGCACAAAGCTCTCACCAGTACAGAGTGCAAGCATGACCCTCTCGTGTACCATACTCCATGATCTGAATCCTACTCTGTTGTGTCTATTACATGAAATACTGCATACATTTCAGGATAGACAGCTGAATTCAGCTATCATTGGAAGTTTGAGGAATTCTTCCATGCACCTGTTTGGCTAAAAGAAATTTTACAGAGAGACAACTAAATTACAAGGAACAGAAATGTTGATACAAGCTTGTAAACTTCAGTTTTGTGTTCTAACTTTTAAAAGGAAACACTATTATTTAATGTCTTTGAGCTACAGTAATATCTCTTAAGACTTGCCTTGGCTCACAGCACTGAAACAAACAAACCAAAAAATTCAACAAGACTGCACAGATTTTACTTATCAGTCAGGAAACTGGATCAAACAAGACAGAACAAGAGGAAATAAATCATCTCCACATTTTATAATGATCAACAGGTATTATCTGTACTTTACTTAAAGACAAGAAAGAATGAAAAGTAAATCTGCATTCCAACCATCCTAAGCACTTTTTTCAGTGACGTTTTATTCAACTATATGTACACCACTTCTTTCCTGAAGCCTACTTTGCATACTTATTCTCATTGTCATAAAAAAATCTGTTACATTTTCACAATTTACTATGAAGTACAATTGCTTTATGCACTTGTGCTGACATGCAGAATTGTACAGCACAATACATACTTACTGTTGCCAAGTCCTTTGCCTCAAATTTCCTATGCTTTTAGCCTTTGCTGTTCCCAGCAAAAAGAAAATGGAATGTTCGGCACTATCCAAACAACGTGAACACGGCAATGGCTGTCCTGGGGCAAATCTGAGGTTCATTTAGGCCAGGACCATGTCACTAGCAGTGGTCAAAGGCAGTGACCTAGGGAAAAGCCCCATATTAGGACAACTCTCATATAATACAGCAATCCCCTGGAACACTCTTCTGGCTCCCAGCAATGTGTTGCTCAAAGACTTAAATATGAAGAGACTGGAAGCGTTGGCATATGACAACACTCTTTGTTTTCAGAAGGGCTGGAAAGAAGAGCAGGAGATGGCATATTTCAAAGAGGAGAAATATGTGCCCTCATCACACACACATGCCACTTCATTCTATCCAACAGTGTTACTCCTGATATTGCCTTTACCCTCAAAAAGTGCTGTTTCCCATATGGAAGAGGTGGCAAAAATGAAAGTGTTTCCCTTCTTTCCTCAGAAAACCTCCTCCTGACTGGAGCTGGCCTCCTGTTCATATTCCACTTGACTAAACCAATCTTTTTCTCCTCCCACACTAGCTCCATCTGCCGCCCGTCTCTCCAGCAGAGCCAGATGCCAGCAAAGCAGACTGCTGTGGGAGGAGAAAGTTCTGTCGCTGGAATTTCATCCCTATACTCTGCAGGGGGCCAGCCTGTGAAGCCTGGAAGGATACAGAGAGCAACTTCCTCTCTTCCACACTCCTTCCCCTTCTCATCAGTAAAGAAGGCAGCTGAGGACATGAGCAGGATAAAACTTCAGTGTGTGCTCTGAAATATGCAGCTTTAATATTCATATAGCAGAAGTCTCACAATTTTACTCCAGACTTGAGCATGGTACGCACCAGATAAATAGACGTGAGAAGATGAGTCCTGCTCCAAAGGGCTTGCAATCAAACAGAAGCTGAGATGTGAATTTGTGATAAGGATTAAATGAGTGACTAGACCACAGACGACAGAGAAAAAAGAGTCAGATTTATAATCAGGAGAGATTTTAATGATGGAGTAAAAAGACAATACTTTCTGGAGAGATGGAAGTCAAAGAAAGAAGCAATGGATGAATGTTGTTAAGCTGAGAGAATTGCAAAGGAAACTGCCTGTAGAGAAGGAAAGAGTAGGATGAAAACAGACACGGAGAAAGAAAATGTGGGTTCTTTATACATTTGATGTGATCTTGCATGAGACAGAGAGAGAAAACATACAGGTAAGAACTTTAGACAAAAAGGGAGACAGTCTAGGAACGGAGGAGGATCTGCATGAGCAATCTTGTCAGAGAAAGGAGCAAGAATGTGTGTCACTTAGTGAGAACAAGAGCTCATACAAAACAAGCAAGTGTGCATATGTGTGAGACAGGGACACAGACTTTATTTTTCTGAGAGAAAGAATTATGGGAACCCAGGAGACTAAAGAGACTAAAACCAAAAAAGGCTGGTGAACGGGTGCAGCAGAAAGTTTTGAGTGAGGTTAGCAGGACAGAAGAAAGTGAAGGTACCGAGTGATCTAACAGAAAACCAGAATTATGTATAAGAAGCTGAAAGAGCACATATAAATTACAGAGACATAACAAGAAAAATCAAGAAGTTGAACAGCCAAGGAAAAGAAGGAAAATAGACACATCACATTGCAGTATAGTAAGGGATCACAGCAGAACAAATGGAGGGACAGTATTGAGAAAAAGGAGGAAAGAATATATGCAAAGATGATCAAAGTCAGTAAAGGAACATTAGTTAAGTGGAAGCACTATGTAAAAACTCCTAATGGGAAAACTGGGAGTCTAGATAAAGGTGACTGGAAATGGATGTTCACTGAACTGTCAGTGTAAACTCCTAGGGTTTGCCCCACCTTGGTATCCCCACATTTTAATCTTCATTTTCTCTCGGAAAAATACTGTTTCCTTGTCCTCCACACCCCCTAACTTCCGAGCTGTAGTTGCACCTTTATGCCGTTTGTTTCACTATTTCTAGTGGCAACTCTTTTTCTTACGTCTACATGGGAAAAAGATCTTATTTTTTTTCAGACACTCTACCACAAAGAAACGTGCCAAAAATCTCAAGTTTCCTTCCTCCTGTCCCCATAATGCTCTTCCATTCATTCTTCTTTGAAAAAAAAAAAAAACCAAAAAAAAAAAAAAAAAAACCAAAAAAAAAAAAAAAAAACCAAACAAGGCTGGGGAAACCCAGCAATACAGTGGTATCTTAAGTCCAAGACATCCAGCGAACCTTTCCCGAGCTGCATGTACATACTGCGCCCCAGGTTTCCTCCGTGCCCGGGTGAGGGTTTCCCGTCTCCCGCGGGCGAGGGCAGCGGGAGGCACGGGCTGCGCTCCAGCGCTAGGCATCGCGCTGCCGGGATAACGGGATCTCCGGCTGAAACGCATCCATCAGGCGGGGCAGCGCGGGGAGGGGAGCTAGCTACCGGCTGCTGGAAGGAATGCCTACACAGACGTATGCCCTGGCTGCTGGAAGACATGGCTGGCTGGCTATTTGATTTGATTTGAGGGACATAAAAAACGGGAAGGGAGGAAAGGGAGAGGGGGAAGCACACACGCTCGCACACGCATCCGGCTGATCTTACCTCCACATTGAAATACTGCTCCGCTTTGCACACTGTAGCACATAAAATCCAAATGAAGGTTTGCAAGAAAAACACCCTGGACTGAGACACGAAATCCAACCGGCTTCCAGTGCTGGATGCGAGTACGATCATAGTGAACTGTGCTTCAGCGGGTGGAAGATCTCTCTCTTTCTCTCTCTTTGCCTTAAACAAATGCACAAACAAACCAACCTCCCCCGTGTCGGTGAAGAGCCCGTAGCGCAGGTTCACCCACAGCCGGGGAGGAGGGGGAAGAGAAGGAGGAGGAGGAGCAGACACTTCACAGCACAGGCGGCGGCGCGGCAGGGTCAGCTCTCGCTCATCCTCACCACCAGCCCCGTAAAGAGGGAATGTGGCGTCCGAGTGCAGTCGCTGCTCCTGCACGACTCCTCTGCCCAGCAGCAGCAGCTGCCTCCCCGTGTCCTCCCTCCGCTCCCGCCTCCTCCACCTCCTCCGCCTCTCCTCCTCCTCTCCTGCCTCCTCCCCTTCAGCCTCCGCCTCCTCCTGGGGCGGGTTGGCTCGGCTCGGCTCGGCCCGGCCCGGCTCCGTGGCGTGGCCCGACTCGCCTCGGTCCGGCTCGGCTCTGCCCGGCTCCCGCTCGGCTCGGCTTCCTGCCCTGCCTCGCCTCGCCCCCCGCCGCTCCCCTCCACTCCAGAATGTTCAGCCGAAACCTACATGGACCCGCCCCGTAGGCGGCCTAAAGGCGACGGCCCCACCAGGCGGCCCCGCCGCGCCAGCGCCGCACGGCCGGGCTCGCCGGGCCCCGGCCCGGAGCCTCCGGGGGCGGCTGCTGGGGAGCGGCGGCCCGGGAGCGGCCCGCGGCCTTTCCCCACGGTCCCGTCCCCAGGAGCCGCACGAGTGCCGGAGCCTCCCCGCCCTCCTCACGGGAGGCGCCCGGCGCGGAGCGAGCGCCCCGAGCCACTCGCGGCTCCCGCCGGCGCTGGCGCGGCCGCGCGGTGCCCGTGCCCGGGGAACGCCTCGCTCCCCTGCCCGCGCTGCTGCTTGGGTGGGTGAAAACCTGCTCAATGCGTCCGAAAATAGGGCCACGCACTTAAGGGAAAACAGCGTGTGAAATACTGTAGCACAGACTAACTTTGTGCTGGATATTGCCGTGTTCAAAATGCCTTGTGATTACGGCAGATGAACTACTCCTGCAATGATTTAATGGTAAACGGGAGTTTTTATGCGGCCCTTTGATATGTCATCCAGTGAAAGGAAGGTGAGATGATCCCTAACATCAGTGGACATGATACTGCAATAATGCATCTTGGGGGGGGCGGGGGGAAGGGGGAAGGCAGGGGAAAAAAACCCCAAAACGCCGAGCTTACTGACAAAAAAAAAAAAAAAATCGTATCTTTTACTTGTTTGGGTATCAAAAAACATCCAAAGACACGTGATAATTATATGGGACGAACTGGAAGAAAAAAAAGACGTGAAATTTCTATACTCTGATAGTTGAGGCCAATGGGTGAAATTAAAACACATGCAGACTAGATGTATGCAATTTTGACAGCACCTAGTAGCAGAATGTAGGAGTGTATTATGTTGTCCACCATTTGGTATCTTAAGAGTAAGGCAGTTATCTGAAGAAGTCCTGATCTGCCTAACCAAAAGTAATCCTGTTGAAGCAGAATTCCTTATGTGATATACTTTTTTCATGTTAAATGCTTGATCTAAAGGCACTTTCTGTTCTTCTGATCGTTAGTGATGTGAATGGTGAAATTATGAAATGCAGAGTTGTCAGCAAGCTAAAAGGACCTGTTGGCACTTCAGTGACAAATACAGGAAGTCAAATTAAAGAAATGAACAATTAAGCACAAGTTAAAGAAATGTCTTGGAAAAAGCAGGAGAAAATTCAATACTGACTCATGCAAATTATATTTGGGAAGAAAAATTAAAAAGTAAAATCAAAAGGATACTGGTAAAATAACAGCACTTGATAAAATAACGTGGGGGCTGTAATGTAAATATGAGTCAGCAATGTGCTACCATTAAAGAAAAAAGACAGCCTCACTGTGGAGTGTATTAATAGGTGTGCAGTACATCTGACAGGACAAATAATTTTTCTGCAAGGGATTGATGAAGCCAACTGTGTTTGGACTCAAACTGAAGACAGTCCAGAGGAAAATTACAAAATACTAGAACGTGTAGAAAGTTAGACATGGGTGTAGAAGTTGAAAGAACACTAGTCTAAGAAGATAGAAATAAATGGTCTCTTTATGTGATAAGTGTTGCTGTTAAAAGGACACAAATATTTCATCCTTTCTGGGAAAAAACGTCATCTAAATTATTAAACTCATAAACTTTATAAAGTTCAGATGCAACGTTGGACAAAATTTTCTAAAATGTTGCAGTTTATATACTGATATATATATATATGTTTATTTATACTGGAACTATAATGTTCCAAATTTGCATTTGGAACAAGATACCTACCTAGTGGAAGTGTGGAATCTCTGCCATATGTAGGTTTGATAGGCAAGATTATTGTAGTTAACCTCTCTATTCTTAGGGAAGTGGATTGTATTATGAGATCCAGTAAACTTTTTTACTTCTAGCAAAAGTAATTCAGTAATTTCTTTCCTTTTATTACTGTGAATTCATCATCGTAACTGCAATGAAGGAAACACTAACTTTATACTGTCCCTATTGTTTTTCATCTTTCCCAAACGGACTGTGTCTGTGCCCTCAGTGAACACTAGCTTTATGTTTGCCAGTCTATTTTGTATAGTCTGCCATTAGTGCAATATCCAGAAATGGAAACGGAAATGAAAATAGATAAGTTACTGTAACTGGAATTTCATTTGTCTGCCCTGCCAGGACTGCTGTGGCTATTTATTGTGAAAAGCACAGGGCCATAAATACAGCTACCTCCTTCCTTTACACTGTATCCATTGGAAGAAAGAAGAAGGAAAACAATGGTTTGAGTAGAATAGTGGACAACAAAGGCACCTGAATGTTTCTTAAGTGTGTTTGAGGAAGAGAGAGAAAGATCACACAGGTAGAGAGAGATTGGTAAGGAAAGAGAACAATGTATGAATAGGAGCGCCAAGGGAGAGACAAGGCATATGGAGGACGGAGAAGATATTTGAAGTGAAAAATATCATTCAGGAATGCTTGTGTGAGTGAAGAAGTGCCAGCAATGGTGGGAAAGGGCTTTGAATATTTATGAGTAAGCTGCGGGCAGAAACATACAAGAGTAGGGTCAGAGCCTCATGAGACATGTAAGAAGGAAAAAGAAAATAAAAAAGAATTTATATCTCCATACAGAGCACTGTTTGTACTTATGTGTGTATGGGATTATGATAGAGATTAAAGAAAAGACAAAAAAAGCAACAAAGATGAAAGGGTAAGTAAACAAGTAAAAGAAGAAAGCAGAATAATGAAATAGGAAAGAAATGGGAAGTGTTTGTTGAAGTGCTTGAATGATTCAAGTCATGTACTTTATAAGCATCTTACAGATTTTTATCTTTATCAAATACCCATATGATTTTTATATTCTTGCTTATGGCAGTTACCAGCAGTAATTAATAAGCAGTAAGCTGTTGCAGGGAAGCAAAATTGAAAAACTGAAATTGAAAGTTTTAGTTTTGAAACTTTTAGCCTTTTAAAAAAGGCAGGAAGAGATCTCTCTCTCTCCTGAGTTACCAGTTAGCCCATATACCATCAGAGTTTCTTAGACTCTAGAATGTATCTTTTATGGATGACTATAGTCACAGCTTTGCAATGAAAAAATACCAGAATCTGACATAGACATGATGCATTCACATGTCCAGCTTTGAACAAATGGCAAAAATCTTTCACTGTTCTGTCTACCAATTATGAATAGAAAGTCATGTGATAAATTTAAAAAAAAAATCAAAATATTACATGTCGTCCTTTCTGTGCTTTGTGTTGCTTAGCTGCAGATAGTACCAGCTGGAACTTTTAAAAAGAGAGCTTCATTACAAGATATAACAAAACACAAAGAGTGAAGGTAGATATCATGTATTTCACACTTATATTTAGTTGTGGTTTGGAAAAGATTTTCTAGATGCCTTGCCTTTTACTAGTGGAATGAGATTTTCATAGATGTGTCCGTATGAATTCTGTTTGACTATTTGAAAGGTCCTACAGGATGTGAAGGCAATGAGTGAGTTTAACAGCATAGGAGGGATTATTACATTGAATATATATTCCTGTCAGGATTACACTCATATTGCCTGTGTTCAGGTATCTATGTACCCAAGGTTCACTGAACGTATAAGGTTATCCTGTCAGGAAGTAGAACTGACTTACACTGTCAGTGCAGTTTACTATGTTGTCTTGCAGCTCCGTCAATGGCTTTATAAAGGACCTAAGTAAAGATAACAAGAAATAACAGTGTAAAACCTCACACATAGTTGTAGAATCACAACAAAAATGCTTAGAGTCATAAAAATCAGTAATATTTCAGAATATTTTGGTCCATGTGTGGCTGGGGTTTTTGACAAAGAGACAGTGAAGTCAGAGAGGAAGAAAATCTGAAAGTGTAAATTTTAAATTTTTTTTAAAGGCAGTTCTAAATTGAATGTCTAATTCATTGAACCATAATATCGTAGAATAATTTAGTTTCAATTAGACCTTTATAAGTCATGTCCAACTCTGCACAAAGCAGAGGAAACTCAGGTTAGGTTACTCTGGTGCTTACTCAGGGAGTTATGAATCAAGTTAGTCTAACCCAAGCATCATTTCCTCATCTGCAATGTGATTTCTCTGTCTCAGGTAGCTATTTTGAGGGTAAAGTCTCTGTGAGGCGTTTGTCAGGCTTTCAGTTATTTTGGTCTTTGTAGAGACAACACCCATTTCAACAAGTAGAGCAGGTATCTCGTCTTGAAGGCGGGAGAAGTGGTCAAGACAAATAGGTACAGAAAATAGAATTCTGTAGCTGAAGACTGAGAGAAATATATTTGAAAGAGAAAGAACATAGAGTGAGAAAGAGAAATGGCTCCTGGAAGAAAAACATCAATAAGTATACAATAATAAAAAAAATCTCTTTTTTTGATAATAACATTTTTAGGAACGTGAGTTATTACTGGCTTAATGAAGAAGAGGTAAAAAAATGCACTGAAGGAGTTAAGTCCTTACTTATTTACTCTGTGCAACTGTTCACATGAAACTTTATTTTCTTTACTTTATGACAATTGTCATGCTGCTTTTTTCTCTCCCTCCCTTGATGCCTTCTCTCCATGCTTTCTGATTTTTTGCTTTCTTGCAGAGCAAGAAAGGCCCAATCAAGCATCAAGTCCATCAACAATTCCCCAAAATATTTATCTCAAGTTAGAGGATTCTTTACAGCCAAAAGCTTACGAGTAGTCCAGCTTTCCTTTGGACTCATGATTATTCACTGAGTTTACAATAGGGTCTGAATGGCAATCCAGTGGTTCTAAGATTTTAACAATCTCCTTCATTTTTACGAGGTGTCCTGTGTTTAAGATTGATATTGCTATTAGCTAAGAGAAGAACGCAGTACATGAAACAGAAAAAATAACACAGAGGAGTGTCAGGTGAGTCTGGTAGATTTGAGGAGGAAGACACGAGGAGTTCTAAAAGAATACCCAGGCACAGCAAAATGGGTTGAAAAGTAACCAGGTCCCCTGAGAAATATTGAAGGGTTTTGTCAAGAAAGACACAAACAGGTGTCTGCCATAAATATGTTTCAGAGGTGTTTAAAGGACTAGTTAATAGATGGCTTCTACAATTTGAATCTTAAATGGAAGATAATTATTTCATGTTTTGTGTTGCTCAAACCCAGCTGGAAATTCCACATCAGGATGGCTTAAAATAGGCATTTTTAAAATTACTCTTTTAATTAACGTCCCCATATCAACTGTACTTAGAACCTGTGTCATTTGTTCAATTGTTTACAAAAATGAATTTTGTATTTTCTCTTGTCATCTTTCAACACACTTAGTACATTTTTTTCCCATATGTTTACAGCAGAAATGAACATTGGAAGTGTTATATAGGGAAAGATAAGTCTTGGGAATTGGAGTTTGAGAGAAATAATATTGTGTTTGGCAGAAGTAAACCTAAGACTGGAATTTCACAGATGGATTGGATGTATCTGGCAAAAAGAGTACCAGTAAAATAGATAGGAATGTTAATATTTAAATATCACTGGTGAGTTTCAGAGTTAATTAGCAGTGTCACTAATGAAATCACTGCACCTCTCAAAGCTATTTTTCTTCAGTCTTGGGAAAGAAAATAATTATTATGCTTGACATACACATTCAAGAATATCTTTACTGTGACGGCATAATTTCTTTACATACTTACTTTTGCATGAATTAGAGTTTAGGTTCTAAAAAGCAGTTCTGCTGTTTTAGAAGCCCAAGAACTGGAGTTACTTCCCTCAAAACCATCAGACACGTATGACTCCTTAAGATCATTTTGCTTTATACCATACACATATGAGATTTTTTTTCAAGAAGAGCTGAGAGAAGAGCTTAGAGAAAAAAAAAATTGCATGTTTCTTGTGAAGGGAGAGCAGTGCTAACAAAAGAAAATGTGTTCTAAAAGGACACACTTGAAAATATATCTGGAGAGGCCAGCCTTCAAGAAAAAGGAGGTTTCTTAAGGTTTTTTGTTACTTTACTCTGCAATACAGATACACCCAAAGTGATGGATACATACCGAATAGAAATAGTTACTCAAGTAAGAGAGGAAAAATCACACACAGAGAGTTTGGTTTCTCTGTATCTGTATTCCTCCAACTATGATCTGTTTGTTTTCCCCTTTTATTGACAACTTTCCATGTTAGGATTATCTTAGCATGCTTTTGCTATAACTATTTGTCATTTGGGAAGTAGTGGTTCAGTCAAAGAGGAGTATAAAATAGTGCACATTCTCATGAGACCAGCATAAAGATTCCATTTGCAATTTCAGCTTTTTATCTTGAATGCTGGTGGCCTAATAAGAAACATTTAACTTAAAAATGTAGCTTTTAAGTGCAAGAATATTAGTATGTGGGTGAATATTTATAGTCACACTGTATTCACATCCCAAGGTGAAAAATTTGGGAAGGTGAAGGGAAGAAAAGATTCAGAAAATGAATTCTTTGGAATAGTACGGCGGACATGTTTACCAAGATGTTGCTATCTGAAAATGTATTGCACACTCACAGAATTTAGTTGCATCATACAGATGATTTTACATATCTTTGGGGAATGTAAATTTGTACCTGGCTCAGTTTTCCTGTGCCCAGGCTCCTCTGACGAAAGAATGTTCAGTTCCTCTGTTTTTGACACTGTACTTCTTAATTAGAGCACCATGAGCATTCTCTTCTTACTCTTACAGGTGTTTTTTAATTTATATTCCAGAAGAGGATAGGAAATTATTTTAAAGTAATTAAGCTGAAACCAAATTTTGCCCTGTTAACTTCTTTCATCAGTCAAATTTCATGGCCACCTTGGCTGTTCTTTGCTATTCCAGTGGCAGTCATGACCTTAGCAACAGAAATTTAAATAATTAGCATAAAATATGTGGAAAAGGATGAAGGTGCTGGTGTAGATTGTTAAGAAGAAAAAAATATATCTGATGATGCACTACAATATTACTCTAGCATTTTGGTGGGGCTGACCTCACGTAAAGAGTCACATTTCAAACCTATCTGTACATATGCTGATATTGTAGGTGTGTAGAGCTACTAAAATAGAGTTAAATTCATTATGTTTCTAATGCACACTGGTAAAGGAAAAAATGGGAAGATCAGAGGGTTGGAACTAGATGATCTTTAAGGTCCTTTTCAATCTAGGCTAATCTGTGATCCTATGATTCTATAAAAAGGTGAGGCACAATTAATGGTTATTAGCTTTAAAAAGTCTGTGCATACGTGGCGCCTGGTGCCAGTGACATCGGCAAGAAAGTGAGATAAGAAGTCCAGTTTTACATCTGTATTCTGGAAAGAGCATATATAAAGTAGTTAGATTATGCTGTAGACTTTCATCAAGTCTTACTGGTTCAGTTTGGTGTGACCTATATAACTCAGGCACAGCAGAGTCATACAAAAATTACTGAAGATTTCTGCAACACACCCCACCTGCCTGCACCCTCTTCCACCCCAATTCTGCTCTGTACAAAGTAAATACAAGTATGATCCTGGTCCTTGTAAGGCATTATATTATCTTTCTCCAAGAAAAATATTATTTATATATTTTTAATGTATATATCTTCTAATCTTTCATAATCTAAGATGTGCAGAGCTTTTTATCTTTCCTCTGCCTGGATTTTTCTGGTCTTCTCAATTTTATTTTTTTCTAACTTCTTCATTGCAAGACACTTCATAAAAGCACAAGAACTGGCTATACAGTATTTCTGTATCATTAAGGAGTCTTCCCATAGAAATCCTATGCACATATTCTTACTCATGCATAACTGAAGAAGAGGCAGAATTATGATTAGACCTTTAGCTTGAGAGAAGCTTCAAAATAGCACTCATACTTTCAGATTGAAATTTCAAAGGAACCTATAGGATTTGAACACTACTTCTCATTAATTTTTTTGATGGGAACTGGTCAAACTGATCCCACAGGCATTTTGGAAAACACTAGGCTTACACTTCATCTATTTCTATGTCCTGTGTTGGAAAGTATGAAATAAAAATGACTGAAATTAGAAATAGTATAATTAGAGAGTTGCTTATATGTATGATTGTTTTAAAAGTGCATTTGCTGTTTATTTAGTTGCTAAGTCATCACCTGAGATTTACTGAGGATTTACATTAATTGATTGATATTGCAGTTGTCCAACTTACTAACTGCTCTGAACACCTTTCTTACTCTTCATATTATTTCCACTGTTATTGTGTCCAGTCATTCATAGTGAAAAATCACCTTCTTGATGTAGTCAGTGGGCTTTATGAGGTGAGGGGCCTTTAGCAGACTTTCAAACCTTCAGCTCTCACTGACCCAAAGGCAGATGAAAACATTTGTATCTTTTAGAAAGGATCTCACATTTTGTTAGAGCAGGCGTATGTTTGTCAGGATGAATAAAATTTCTGGAGGACAGAGGATGACAAAACAGCATCATTAGAAATACACGGGTTTTTTCATTGTAACACGTTCTATAGTTGCTATTTTGTGAGAGTCTGTCAATGTGCGTGTGTGTGTGTGTGTGTGTGTGTATGAGAGAGAGGGAGAGAGTGCACAGAAGGCAGAGTTCCAGATTATCTTAAGAAACATGATGTCTGTTTTTTCATTACCAGAGATATCCAGAGAGCTGCCAGAAAGTAGAGTGAGAGGTGGAGTTCTGAGACACAAACTTTTCCAAAACCCATAGATGCACTTAACATCAAACATAGGATGTTCATCCATGTTTAGTATTGAACAAAACAAGTGTGAAATGTATGCTTAGTATCCTAATGAGAACATATATATATAAATGGACAGAGACAATGGAGGTTAGGTTAAAGAGATTTTCTCCTTAATTCTTTGAGCAAGGTCTGTTTTACCAACTCTGTCTTGTCTGGAACTCAAATCTGTAAGTTTACCATTTTTTGTTAATCAAATAAGAGAGCTAGTCTATTCTTTAATTATCATTACAACTTTAATATGAGCTCATAAAAGAATTTAGGTGGTATTTTTCTATTTTTATTTGTTTCATTTATTTTACCAAAGTGATGTTAATGTGCATAGAGCTGTAGTCTGTAAGTGTCTAACTACAAGACTGATGGAGAGAGACTTTTTTTACAAGGGCATGTAGTGATAGGACAAGGGGGAATGGTTTTGAATTGAAAGAGGGTAGGTTGTGATTAAATATTAGGAAGAAATTCCTTATTGTGAGGCTGGTGAGGCACTGGAACAGGTTGTCCAGAGAAATTATGGATGCCCCATGCCTAGAAGTGTTCAAGGCCATGTTAGATGGGGCTCTGAACAGCCTGGTCTTGTGCAAGGTGTCCCTGTAAATGGCAGGGGGGTTGGAACTAGATGATCTTTAAGGTCCTTTTCAACGCAAACCATTCTATGCTTCTATGAACTCTAAGCTTTGTAGTTGTTTTTCTTCCTTATTTAATGTAATTCTGAGCAAAGCTTATCATTGAAAAACTAAAATTTAAGGGTTAAAAATCAAAATATCCTCAAAGCATATAAATGATCAATAGTCTAAAGAAAATAGCTGATTTTATATTTAGATGAGGAATTCTAATACATCTGTAAGCATATGATCATACAGAAAATACTTAGGGACCATAGGTAATAGTCAGATGACTTATGAGGCTACACAGACTCATACAACACTTGGAAGTTTCCAGTAAGGCTACTGCAAGTAACCTATGAATTAAAAATAATTTTTGATTAAAAATTCCACTCCAAAAAAGTGTAAAGCAGACAGAGTAATTTCCAGCATTCAGTTCAATGTGCTGTAGAGTCATTTCACTGTTTTCAATGGAACTAACTTTTACTACCAAAGGACTTATTTCAGGAAATTTGTATGCGAATTAAGTAATTTCTTGTAGTACAGTACAACCAAATGCTTTGTTAATGCATCAGAGAATAGATTAATGTCTATGTGATAAGAGAAGCAATAATAACTTAAAAACTAAATACTGTGTTATTTTTTATAATATGAATTTCAGGTAAGTGCAAAGTCTATAGAACTTAGGTCTTCAGTCTAACAAGACCAATATCCACAAGTAGTTCTGGATGTGCATTAAGGGTACCTTTTCATCACGGTACTTTACAAATGCTTAATAAAATTTAAGCCTTTTTTCTAATCTTGCTATACAGTTCCTTGGATTTTTACTCACTTTTTCTCTTTTAAATCACAATGATATAGGCAACGTGGTTTGCTGACACGTATCACATACACCGAGCTTTTTTAATTTAAAGTATTATCCCTGGATACTTACTTTTCCAACCCTTTGGAAAATGTCAGATTACTTGACAGTACTTCACACAATGACATTGGCGTCATTGTATCGAACTGGCACTGTGGAATTTGCAAGTGTTCTGGAGAAGAACATATGTCAGAGAAAAGATCCCAAACCTGATTGAATTTAATGATGATGTATACAGGTACCATGCTCAGCAAAGATGTTCTATGGGCAGTTACAAAAGGAGGAAGAGCAACACAAGAAAGACTACAGAAAACTATAAATGTGCCATAATCTGAATTAAGGTGTATAAGATGTTGCCAAAAAAGGTGAATGTTTTTCTGGGAATGGCTCATCAAAAACTGACAGCTCTGAATGATATTTTTTATTCCTTCCTCAGTCTTGGCAAGGCTTCATCTAGAAATTAGGTTTGGGCACTGATCTCTACGAGAAAACAAACAGAAAAGAGCAACAAAGTGATCAGAGATTTAAAGACAGATGAGAAAAGCTTTTGTCTTGAACTGAAAATTGGATTTGTATAGCCTAGAAAGAAAGATGGTGCAGAGGACACGGTAATAATCTCTTTGAAAATGTACAGTATCATGAAAAGAACACATTTATCCCTCATCAGTGTGGGATAACTTTGACTTAATTTACACCCAAGACAGTTAGGTTAGATATATTTTTTGCCTTACTGTAATAATAAGTAAACATTGGAAGAGACTACTCTAAAAAGGCCATAAGAATTAAAAACTAAGAATGTTTCAAGTTACTCCTGCCTGAAAGCAGAGTAGAGTGACCAAATAACTGACCCACTAATTATCTTTTTAATGAATTACAGGTAAATAATGCAATCAACCTTAGGAAAAAAGCGAATTGATATTTGATATAGGTTTAAATATGTGTAGAAGTTCTTTACTAGTTCCAGCCCTTCAGAAGGAATATAGGACAGAGAAATATTTGCGTTTCTGCAGTACATAGATTAAATTTTATCATTAAATGTAAGTTTGTTATTTTTTTTTCTTGGTCAGGAAAGATCACCACATGATGTGAAGTTTTGTGGGCTTTTGTGAAACACATTAGCGTGCTGACTAATAGGACTACTCTTTGAAACAGTAGTATTCTGTCCTTTCCTTTTTGTGGACAGATGATATATTTTTCTGTAGCTCCTGGAAGCAAAAGCTTTTCATTTAATGATTAAAAATGTACTTGCTTGGAATGACATGAGCTTCCCGTTCTGAGAATATGATGACAATAACACAAGTGTGATGTAATTACAGCATGTTCAGCTTTGGGAAGTGATCTCATTTTCTGAAAGCCATGGGTCCTCATAACAGTTACCAGCACAGTCTCTAAACTTACTGTTACAGATGGGAAAAGGGCATCACAGCCTTTCACTGTTTCTTGCTACTGCCTCTGCCTCTTCTCCCATCCTTTGGGTGGCATTTTCCTGTTTGTGGTGAATGGAAGAAGCAATCTTCCCTGTTCAAAGGGGTAGGTTCTCTTTGTGACATCCATCTGAAGGCCACTTTCATATTGCTCCATAATAAGGAAAGAACAGAACAGAAAAATAATAATAATAATAATAATAAAAAAAATCAAACAAACAAAACCACAAAAAAAGAACAACAAATAAAGAAACAAAAAAACAACCAACCAACAGCAAAAACAGCCCCAAACGAAAGCAAAAAAACCCAACAAGAACAAGGAAAAAGATAATGACTGATAAAAAATGATAAGTCAAACTGAATAGGGGAAATATCCTTTTCAGATGTAGGCCAGAGATTGATTGGATGTGGTAAATGATGAGGTATCAGTGCCACTAAGAGAAAGCAGGAAAAATGATACTGTCTGAGGACATCATGATTGGAACAATGGAACAAAGAAATAGTGAAGTAATAGGATAAGATCAAGAAGTGGAACTATGAGACTTTGTTACTGCTTGACTGAACTGGGAGAAAATATCCTTCATCTGGAAATTGCACGGGCAAAATTACTGTGCAGCACAGAAAACAATTTATGATTCCTTGCAAGAGAAACCAGGAATCCTGAATCCACTGAAATTCAAAGGAGCATGTATCATATAATTACAACACAGAGATGTGAGTTCCCCCAGTTTGTTGAATATTTGCCTATAGACTTGTTTATCATAGAACTAGTCCTAGATTCTTCACAAATATTGCTGTAAATCTGGATCCCATCAATTTTATTCATAGAGTCAATCCTATAATTTCATATAATGTTATGAAATTCTTAATAAAACAAGCACAATTCAAACTCAGTCAGAGTAGCAGAGAGATTCCCTAATATAAGGAATCCACGTTAGTGGCATTTTTTATCTATCCTAAGGATGGGTCACAGTTATGACCAAATGGCTGCTTGCTTTCATCAGCTGCATAAAGAGTTTCTTTGTAGTTTATCTGACCCCAGAAATAGTACAGGGATGGAATTGTTGCATGGCTGACACACATCTCACCTTTCTCACCCTTAGAAACCATGTATATGATGACTTATATCAGTGTGGTGATACCTGTACTGTGAAGCACTTAAATTGATCAATTTTTTTTATTATGGAAGAGGCAAAGCACTCGCCAGATTTCCTTGCATTCTTCTCTGAGGCTGTGTAAGATACAGTATATCTGCCCACGTTTTCACCACCAGGTTAATTTTGCACACTTCCACCACCCGCAGAGGTAAAGCTCCCAGGTAGGCACCAAATAGTCCAAGGATGATTTGTCTTTGTCTAATTTTAGATTTCAGCTGTGGATGTCTCTTCTTTCACAGTGATTTTGACTGTGATTTTTTGCCTAAATCAACAGTTGATGAGAGAATATACTTGGTAAATTATGCAATCTGAAGCCAAATTTTAAATTGCGGATACAATGTAGCAGTTAAAGCTCTGAAAAGGGATTTTAAGTGAAGGCTGGGCTTTATGAATATATTAGGCTTCTTTATGACAGGAGCAAAATAATACCAGATTAAAAAATATCCAGAATGGTGCAAGAAATACATTGTATTTCTTGTGTAGAAAAATGTATCCCTAATTCTTTATGACTGATGTGTAGAAGTCCTCTCTGCCCTTAAAACTTAGAAGCATTGGACACGGTTCAAGCAAATATAAATTTGTGCCTAATTTGCTGATACTGGATGTAAATTTGTTAGGGAAATATTCTTGTTTTATGTACCTGTTTTCCAGGGAGCAACAAAAGCCCTTGGTTAAAGGGGTCTGGTCTAGTCCAGAAGAGGATGGTTCACTGTCCATTGAAGAGTATGAGCCAAGAGCTGAGGACAGGCAGGACAGTGCCCTCTCTGACAAAAAGAACAGCCCTACTGCAGGAAGGCAGGACCATGAGAGGAACAGCATCCATCAGCAGTCCCATATAAGGTGAGATAATGGGTCAAGTCTGGGCTGATCACAGAGATTCCTTCAGGAGTGACAGGAGACAGGGCTGGATACAAGGCTACTGCAGCATATGTTTCAGGTCTGTGCAGGAACCCCTTGGACCAGAACACCAGGAGGCAGGTCTGGGCTCAGGGACACCTTCACTGTAGCACGGGGCAGGGGCTGTGTGACCTGGCATGAGCTTCATGAAACTGCCATGCCCATAAGAAGAGTGGCTGTGTGAAGATCCAGGTGAGGCTGCTTAGGATAGCTAAAGCCTGTTAATGTACTCCGGGCCCTTGTGTAAATCCAGAGTAATCCAATTCACTTCAAAGCATAAGCAATGGAATTTGCAGTAATCAGTCTCTCTCAGTCAAATTTGCAAGCCTGCTATGTGCTAAGAAATGATTTCGAAAAATTATGCATCATTTAATAAATATTTATGTAGCTCCTTATTGTGCGAAATAAGTATTATTGATGGACTCCAAATATTAAAACAACTCTCACCAGATATTTAAAAGAGATCAAATTGCCAAATTATAGTAATATTAGAAATGCTGCAACATGGAAATATGTGGTATTTGTGAAGCCATATTTTACTCCCATTAATACTCAGTATTTCATAAAAAATTCAGACGTATTTTATCCCAAAGAGAGTTTCACTGATGCTTGTTCAAAATTTAAAAATCTAAATTTTAATTCATTTTATATATAAAGGCCACATTTAGACACATGTGAAGAGTTCTAGCTATGCTATCTAGATTGATGCTCAGTGCAATTTGCAATGGCAAATTAGGTTCATTAAACAATGCTTTCAGAAGTCAACAAGTTCAGTACCTACCCTAGTGGTTTCTTTCTAAAATCCATCTGCATCTTTATTCACCTTAGCCATCTTTATTAGACCAGTCCCTTCAATTTTAATCTTTATAAAGTAGTTAAAAATCTCTTCTATTTTATGCATGGCCTGATAATTTTCCAACATACTTCTGACAATATTTTCTTTTGTTGCCTTTCAGTGCTTACTCTTTACTTTTTTTTCTGATGGAACATTTTCCAAGGCTTGCTCTCTGTCCCCAACAGAACCTGTGCAAGTTAAACATGCTGAATAATTTCAGAAATTTAACCAAGCATTGAAGCTACAATAAAATATGAATAATGTCTGAGAGTTAGAGACTGATTGATGCACATACTGAAGAGCTGAAATCATAGACTCATAGAATGGTTTGGGTTAGAAGGGACCTTAAAGATCACCTAGTTCCAACCTCCCTCATCATGGACAAGGACACTTTAAGTATACTAGGTTGCTCAGAGTTCCATCCAACCTGGCCTTGAATACCTCCTCGGATAGAACATCCAGAGCTGCTCTGGGCGACCTGTCCCAGTGCCTCACCACCCTCACAGTAAAGAATTTTTTCCTAATAGGTAATCTAAACCTTCCCTTTTTCAGTTTTGAACCATTTCCACTTGTCCTGTCACTACATGCCTGATGTATTGTTTGGGCCTCCGGCAGTCGTGCCATACTTGACTGGTTGGTGCCACTGCCAGGCAAATTTCATAATCCCCAGCCCATACCTTATGAAAAGTAATTGGTGGGATATTTTTCAATCAAAGTTACTTTCTGGTTCAGATTTACTGTTCTGTGTTACAGAGCATATGCTTTTAAAAATCTCTTCAGGTTAATTTATGCAATTGCAAATAAGTGAGTCCACTAGAGGGCAATAAAATTGTTAATCTATCTGAAATAACAACATTTCATTTGATTAAAAAATTTTAGTGAATAAGGAAAAGCACAGGAAACCATTTAAGTGACAGGGTGTTTGTACTGACTCCAGACTGGGAACACTACTCATCCAGTTTCTTCAGTTTTCCTATTCCAGGCATACAAATGAACACTCTGGTAAACATCTCCAGATGCACTGGTCCTCTATTCAATGAGGAGAAAGGGAAATGTCAGAAGGACAATTTTGTAAGTAGAGAATTTCAGGGACCCCATTTACCTAGTGTAATTCAACCTGAGATATTAAGTCCTTCAGTATTTATCCTCAACAATAATCTCATGTCCTACTAGTTAAAATGTCCTTTACTTACATAAAGAAGTTGGAAAAGCAAAATACTTATCATCAAATCCCTTTTTGACCTGTAAAGTAGCAGAAAGACCTACCAGTGTCTTTAAAAGCTATCCTTTAGGAGTTTACACTAAACCGTACAGTATGAGAGGGAAAACATGAGTAAAGAATCAGAGAAAAGATAGAAGAGTAGTTAGGAATCTCTTTCAAAAATGTTTTGACTGCAAGGAATGGCAAAAAGAATATTCCTGAAGCAATATTCCAGTCATTTCCCCACCTCATCCTCAGAGTTTTGCTGCAGCTTTCTAGCATGTATGCTTCACATCTGATGAAATGAGTAGTGATTGCTAGAGTAAGTGAAAGCCTAATTTTAATCCATGGATTATACAGAAAGTGTACAAAAATGGTGAATACAATGCAATTTCAGACTTTTACTGGATAAGTTATACTAAAGGATTAAACATTTTACAGGCATATGCATAAGAATGATCATTTGTATTTCAAGATGTCTAACGCAAAACTGTCCATATTGATATTGTAAATGTTATGGTGAAATAGCATATACACTTAAATAATCTGCAAAATGAAATAAAACACATCGATACGATCAGTGAACTATTTTATTTATATAATGACTTAATTTATTAGTATGTAACTAAAGCAGAATAAAAAGTCAGAACAAACATCAGTAAATTAACTTTTGACTATATCAAGTATAGAACTGAATTATGAGTGATGTGTGAATAATCTACAGTAAATTTATTTATAGTGTCAATATATTTTTTTCAGAATATTCATAAACATAGAATTTGAATTCATTTAAAAGTGTTAAAGCCATGTTAGGCTCTTATATCTCTTATATTTTCATTAATCCTGCTGTTTAGCTGAACTCCATGAAGGTACAGTTCTGATAAAGCTCGGTAAAACTGAGATTAAAATGGAGTGCAAGGTATTACTGGTTTTCAGTGAACTTTTAATGAGCACATACATTTTTAACAACACAAGTTCTGAATGAATTAAGAAAACCTAGCAAGTGTGTGATGATAGCCAATAAGACCATGACTGTGAGAGTCATCAGCTCCCAGTCAGCCCTGATATTGTGTGGGGTCTGCTGCTCCAGCTTGATCCCTACAAATCTATGGTGCCTAACGGGATTCATCCAAGAATCCTTAAAGAGCTGGGTGATGTCATCACAAAACCTCTCTTGATGATTTTTGAGTGGTCTTGGGAATCTGGAAAGGTGCTACGGCTGACTGGAAGCTGGCCAACATTGTCCCGATTTTCAAGAGCAAGGACCTCAGAAACTACAGGCCTGTCAGTCTCACTTCAGTGCCTGGTAAAGTTATGGAGAGGATTATTCTGGAAGGTATTGAAAAACACCTGAAAGACAATGCAGTCTTTGATCACAGCCAGCACAGCTTCGTGAGAGGAAAGTCCTGCTTGTCAAACCTGATTTCCTTTTATGACAAGGTAACCCACCTGGCTGATCAAGGGAAGCCAGTTGATCTTTTTGAATATCAGTAAAGCTTTCAATGCTGTCTCTCACAGAATCCTTCTGGATAAAATATCCAGCACACAGCTGGATAAACACATCATGTGAGCTACTTGCTCATGGGTCAGGCACAAAGGGTTACAGTGAATGGGGTGACATCAGACTGGGGACCTGTCACCAGTGAGGTTCCACAGGGCTCCATCTTAGGCCCTGTGCTCTTTAACATCTTCATAAATGACTTGGATGCAGGACTGGCAGGGACATTGAGCAAGTTTGCAGATACAAGACTGGGAGGAGCTGTTGACTCCGTCAAAGGCAGGGAGGTCCTGCAGAGAGACCTGGACAAATCAGAGGGATCTGGGAAATCACCAACCATATGAAGTTGAACAAGGAAAAGTGCTGGATTCTGCACCTGGGATGGGGCAACTCTGGATGTACAGACAGACTGGGGAATGAGATGATGGAAAGCAGTGCCAGGGAAAGGCACCTGGGGGTCCCTGGTCAATGGAAAGTTGAATGTGAGTCAGCAGTGCCCTGGCAGCCAGGAGCGCCAAGCGTGTCCTAGGGTGCATCAGGCACAGCATCACCAGCTGGGCAAGGGAGGAGATTGTCCTGCTCTGCTCTGCACTGAGCTAGAAAGCTGCCTCACCTCGAGTCCTGAGGGCAGTTTTGGTCACAGCAATATAAGAAAGATATTAAGCTATTAGAGAGTGTCCAAAAGAGGGCAATGAAGATGATCAAGGGTTTTGAGGGGAAGACAAATGAGGAGTGGCTGAGGTCACTTGGTCTGTTCAGCCTGGAGGAGACTGAAGAGAGTCCTCATTGCAGTCTGCAAGTTCCTCATGAGGGGAAAAGAAGGGGCAGACACTGATCTCTTCTTTGTGGTGAACAGTGATAGGACCAGAGGGAACAGAATGGAGCTGTGTCAGGGGAGGTTTAGATTGAGTATTAGGAAAAGGTTCTTCACCCAGAGGGTGGTTGGGCGCTGGAACAGCCTTCCCAGGGAAGTGGTCACAGCACCAGCCTGACAAGAGTTCAAGAAGCATTTGGACAATGCTCTTGGGCATGTGGTGTGATTCCTGGGGATGATGCTGTGCAGGGACAGGAGTTGGACTCGATGATCCCTGTGGGTCCCTTCCAATTCAGCTTGTTCTGTGATTCTGTAATTCTGTAATACTCATTGGAGTGCAATGGCTAACAAAAGCTTATAAACAGTCTATTGGTGTCCTTCACCTCGATTTTACTACTTTGATGCTTATTACCACAAAAGACACTACATGCTTTAGCATGAACATGTAGCATACAGCCTTCTATTGTCATTCCAAAAAATCACTTTTCTTTAGGCTTTGTCACCATGAGAATTGATACATTAACTGGTCAGTTCACAACTAGAGAAGAAAAGCAGCAACTGATGCTCTTTGCAAACAATGTCCATACAGTCCAAGAGTTAGTGAGCACCAGAGAGCTTTTTTTTTTATTATTCTCTGCATGACTGTTGTCTGTTATCTGCAAAAAGTCAAACCTTAAAAAAGAATTCTTGAAAAGAAATCATCTTTATTTCTTCATGTGTACTTTGAAGACCCTTCAGACTCAGGAACTCTGACAACTCTGTTGCAGATTTAATTCCAAACAAAGCCTTCCATAACAAAATGTTTCTAATTTGTTTGAAAAAGTTGAATGATGTTTAACAGAGAAAACAAGAACTAAATTTTACACTTTATAAAGGCTATATGTAGTTTTGTCTAAGTGCCATTCTGTTTGGTATTATAAGAAATATAAGAGTGCTTTGCTCCGGGGAAAAATTGCCATTACCTGTGAATCCTGGGAACAGCAGCTAAGGAAATTTGAAGGAACATTACTCAGTAGTCGTGGCACTAGTCAGATCTCACAGAGGTCTAGGTCTGTGAGGTAGAGGACATGTAGATAGGAAATATATATTAAGTAAATGAGGCAACATTAACAAAAGGCACATTAGTTATTCTTCTGAGAAAAATAGTTACATGCATTTATTGAGAAACAACAAATCCAGCTAGTCTATGTTCAGTTATAAAACTAATTTTGCAAATTAATTTGAGCAATAAAAGTAGAAATAAAATCTCTCTTTAAATTTCATCCTAGTATTAACCAAGCTTTAATGATATCTCTAGTTGCTATATACACATACACTTACGTGCAAAGTCTGAAATGGATTAAGGAAATAAACATGCATATGAAATTATAGGTAAATCAGTTTAAATGGAAATAAGTTCCAGATGCCAAAGGAGGTGCTGCTAAAATGCCTGGGATGTGACGTCAGAGATGATGAGTAAATGTTGTTTAGTAGTAACATTGAATTAATCCTGAAAATAAAATAACATTGATGTATGCTCCAAGAGGAATTCACACAGGAAACTGTAAACTAGAAGGTCTTAACTGTTGCACTAGATGGATGGGGGAATATATTCTGCTTGAGCCTTCTCTCTGGCACACCCTATATGCCCCATTATGCCAGAGCCACTGAATTCCTTGTGCCTTCTGATAGGTATGTGGAAACAACCATCTCTTCCTTTTACCTGGGTAAATGTTAAGCTAAGTCCATGGCCTCTCCCCTTTTTCCCCCAAATGTACCAGACCTGTAAAGTCATTTTATCTGCATCAATTATGATTCAAATCCTAATCACATCTAGGTAGTATGTATGTAATAAAAAACCAACACACCTAAATATTAAAACTCAGATTGGAAAGCCTAGAAGGGTTTTGTCTCCAGAATGTCCAAGTGAAGTTTTAATGGAATAGACTTTCAGGAAAGACATACGCTCTACCTAATGCAACGAATACTCTTATCAGGGCCCCAGCCCCTGGCCCCAAGAAAGCAGCTGTTCCTTTCTGATCCTTGGCAATCAGCTTCTGAGCAAGTTTTCACTAATAATGACTGTAAAGCTTTCAGAAATAATACAGGTCTGGATTTATAATCTTGAAGAGATAAATTCCACATCTGACTGTGAACACATATTGTTCTCTTAACCTTACAGATATGTCTTAAACCATCCTGTCCAGTGCATTACGCTGTAGATCCAGGTATGGCATAGCCTAAATAAACCTCATACTGTATTACAAAGAAATCTTTGTCTGTTACTGTGTTCTCACAAATTCAAAATTAGGTTCATTATAAGAATAGTCTTGAATGATATGTGAAGTTTTATCTCTCAAGAACTATATGCTCCTGAGTGTAAAACTACAGGTTCACTCCCCATGATAGGAAGGCAGGATTGGTAGGAAGGTGTCATGCCAGCAACAAAAGGCAATACTCGCCCTTATGCAAGTGAAATCCTCTTTTGTGGAGACCTCAGTAACTGAGTGAACTTTCAGTAAACTCAGAGCCTCTATTTTTTGCATATGGAAACTTTTCAAATTAATCCTTCAGCAACTTAGAAAAAATATTATTTTTAAAGGGACCTTAAGTACTCTAACCAAGATCAGAGTCTAGGTAGCACAAATAATATATAACCCTATTAATTTTCTGGTAGAAGATTGAGTTATTTTTAGATTTCTACCAAATATGCCTTATAAGGGAATTTTAAGTGGATTAGTGGGCTTTCTTTTTCAGAGTTGCTAACACTTGCCAGGAGGTGGAGTAGAAAAAAGGATAATCTCCACAGCTTTCTTCTTTGTCAGTGAGAAGGGTTCCTCCTTTAACTTAACATGCTGAACTAGCTCTGGAGGAAACTTTCTGCACAGATTATAAAAGAAGCCAAAGCATAGACATAATTATGGGTACAACTATAATAAAATATTGTTAGAATAAATTGTTTTTTTTTTTTTTCTTTCTGAGGATATGCCCAAATATGTAGGCCTTCTCTACATAGTGTATGATTTTCTGGAGGTCTGAAATTGTGCTATTATGTACGGTGGTTAGATTACTAAATAAAAGATTTCTAAAAAATCAGAACTAATATCCAGTGAATCATAGACAGTACGGTTGTGATCCAATTTTTTGCTTGAATCTCTGCTAATTTTCTTTGTCTGAAAAGTAGTACAAAAGTTTCCTCAAGTATCTGTCCTAGCCAATAGAAAAAACTTTTATGAAAAAGTAAAAAGAAACAAGTTTCTTTATAAAGTATTCCTTTAGGATTTTTCCTTTTTGTTTCAATGTCTTCCTTTTCTCCATGTGATTTACCAATTAGTTTGCCTCAGAAAATTAAGGCAAGAAATGACATTAGGATAGTTAGAAAATCCTTTCTTTAGAATTATTCTTCAGGAAGTTGTATCTATGATGAGATGACTCTGAAAGATTAAAAAAATTCTTTCAAGAATTCCTGATGCCTTGTAATTAACGCTCCTCAAAAGTGCCTGTAGTTTCTTGCTGCCAAAATAACTGAAGGTTTCTCATGTCTTTGCCATGACCAGCTTTGTATCTAAGGCACAAGGAACCAGACAAGTAAGATAAGAAATGTGGGGTGAAAACTTCACTCAGAGAGATACAGAGGATGTCCAAAGTGTGACTTTCTATATCCAGCTCTTACAAAGCACTGCCTTTACTTATGCAGCCCTCTAAGGTTCTGTAAAGTCAAAGACACAAAGACAGACTAGATTCACCAACGTGCACTGCTCTAAAAATGTATAATAACTACCAGTGCAGTTTAAGTGGGGTCTGAATTGCTTGGCATGGTAAAAAGTCTGATCTCAACAGTTAAAATATTTTTATTTTTTATGACTTGTTATTTCACATTTTCATGTCATTAGAAGTCATGAAAGGAATATTCTCTGACTTTTTATTTCAGTTTTCTAGTATGAATTGTTTTGCAATTCTTTAAATGTAATGTAAGTAAAAGAATGAAAACAATCACTATTTTCTTTCTTGATGGGCCTCCACTATTACTTCCCAAAAGAAAGGCACAAATACTAGCAGTTTCTTATAAACTTAAAGTTTTTTCAATCGGGTGTTGAATTATGCAATGAATATGCTTGGACCATTATAATAAAGTGGCCTCAAGTCCACTATAAAATAACATTATTATCCCAAACTCCTTGCAGAGCAATGTCAGAATGATACAAAAAATAATATTTCTGAGCAAGTTGCTCTGATTTAGATCCACTGACTGTGTGACTTTGGATGGCAAGTGACTTTGGTGATTCTCCTTGAAAAGGATTTTGAGTGTTCATGTTAAAAGAAATGCTCATTTCACTTTACATACAGATTTCTTTCCAAGGTAGAAAGTAGCTGTGTCATGCTAATGAAATGGAACTAATTTTAGTATTTCTGTTATATTTTCACTGAAGTATGTACATTATTATGAACAAAGTAACAAGTAAAGCAGCTTTAAGATTTGTTTTTTTCCCTTTTCTGTTCATAGCACTAAGTTAAAATAGTAATAAAAAGAAAAAAATCCTCAGAACAATGATATCTGAATTCACCTCTAAATGAGAAAATTGTCTCTCCACAGACTGAAACTTGTCATCTCATCTTAACAAATGGATGACAAGGAAGTTTAAAATGCTTTTATATATCATCCTATATTCTTATCTTGGGTCTTTTTCACCTATTCTTTTTTGCTAAAGATTAAATGTAATAACATCTGATTTTATTCATTGTCTTTCACATTCAAAGTATCCTGAAGTATATTACAAAATATTGAGACACAAGCTGGTCTTTTCAATGGGTGTGTAAGAAAGAGTACAGTGTGTCTGGTAAGAGGAGGGGTGTGATCTGCATATCTTCTTTGGTGTGATGTGCATCGACTTCAAGCACAACTGTCCTTAATAATAACTGTAGACAGAGTTTTGCGAGAGGAGGACTGCATGAGCTAGCCCAAATGTTATCCCTCCCAAGGAAAGGGATTATAGCTGAAGTATCAGTGGAACTTCTCCTCTAACCTCCCAGATCAACCTGGCATAGGTTAGCGTGTGAACTACAAATTAAAGGGAAGAATACAGAAAATGCAGCCAGGGAACTACATATATCTCCTTCCTCATCTCCAGTCACTTTTTTTGCCCCATACAAAATCACGCAAATAAATATCCAGCTGGATGCAAAGTAATGTGCTTTGATTTTAGGTATCAATGTCTACATGACAAGAGAACAAAATAATTAGGAAATTGTTTGGAAAAGGACCCCCCAACATTTTAAGCTGTCACAGATGCATATATATCGATATCAGTTAATCCTTGTTGCCCATATTTCCTGAAATTCCTGCAAAGTATTTTGGCTTATCAGACACAAGAAACCTTTCAACAGTACAGTGTAACCTAACAACTTTGGGCAGCACTACCAAAATGTTCAAATGTGGTGTATACATGACTCACACTCCCCATCTCACCATTGTCTGTCCTAGGAGTGGTTTCTAAATTAGGCTTCTAAATTACTTCTTCACTGTAAGCATATTGTCCTGCTTCCTGTTACTGCTGTATTGTGGCCATAAGATGTTACTCATGTTCTCTTTGCAAGCATCATAAAAGCGAAAACATTTATCTCTGAGTATTTTTATTTAAAGAACAGCACATTAAATACAGTAAGAATTGACAACACCACACAAGCATACAGGGACAGAAGGTAACTGGTCTCTGCTGTCTGCACCAAGGTTAAATATGCTGATAAACCATGTTAGCTTGTGGCCAGAATAGTATTAGACTTAGAAGATTAGAGGCTGTGGCAGGGTACTTTTTTGAAGGAAGAAAGAAAGCAGCTTATTTACAGCTAGACTTTTTGCTTGTAAAGTAAATAAATTAGTAAGAATTTTCTTAATAAAAAATCAATTTATCTTTAGAAACCTTATGTGTTTTCATCTTTGTACTGAGTTAATATAACTAAAGTAACTAGTGTTATGTTAGTTGTAGTGGCAAGGGGTTATCTTGTCAGATCCAGAGTTAAGACAAGTATCTGATTAGTGCACAAATAAGTACTTTGGAACAAAGCAAAGTGGAACTATGGAAAGATTCAGCTTCTAGAGAACCTTACCTCTTCAGAAACTAGAACAGCAATGTGTTTTTTTTAAATAATATTTCAGGAACCACTCGTGTGGTGGATTTTGCCCTTTCTCAATTATATTTTCGCAGAGGTGAGTCAACAAGAATGCCTCCTTGATCATTGATATATATTGGTGTACACACATCCTCAGTTACATACAATTGACCAAACTTTTACATAGTGATGTCAAAAAAAAAAAAAGAGTCATTTTGAGAGGGAACAGAAGTAGCATTGAACTTTTGAACAGGTCAAGCACGAGGTAGCCTATGCAATGACATTATTACCAATCCAGAAAGAGAGACATAAAAATTCTGTCATATACCAGCACAGGAGACAACAGCAGCTTATGACAACAGCAGCAAGAGCGTATGGCAATGAGCGCCTCAAGAAATGCAAGGCAAGTTGTTGGGATTCAAGAGCTGAGGCTGCAAAAGATTCAAAATTAACTACATTTCTGGGGAGTAAGAGGTTTATGCTGCTGTTGAGGACATTCTGCATGCCACTGCAGTGCTAGGCACAGAGCAATCACTGTGACTATACCCTAAACTATCTGTCCTGAATTTTTTGTTCAAGGATTCAAAACCCACTGGTGGAAGAACAGCTACTGCTATGTAGCAAAAATGTGTGCTGACCTTTACCCAGTAAATATGCACTGACTCAAGATCCAGATTGGGATTATTAGTCTGTAGCCAGTAAATCAACAATGTGAGAAAACCAAATTCCTCAGGCTATCGAAGCCCCAGCATATGATGAATTAAGCGCTGTAAACAAACAATGGAGTTTGTTTACAGATAGATCTTGTAAAATTACAGCAGGGATCAGGAGGTGGTGAGCTGCTGCTTGGAATCCCTCCATGGGAGGAGCTGCCACCTGTGAGGGGACTGGAGGCTCTAGTCAGTTTGCAGAAGTAATGGCCTTGAAAATAGCCTTGGAACATGTTCAGAAGCATCACTGGCCCCAGTATATGTACATAAAGTCTTCTGGCTAATGCAACGTAAAACTGTCTCAAAAACTGGAATTGTGTTAACTGGCAGCAACAAGCAGGTGAGCCTGGGGAGAGGGGAGGAAAATGTTTGTTTTTAATTGTGTGTTTTCCTTCTCTTTTTTTTAATACATGAATCTGTAATCAAAATTTTCTGTTAATTGCCAATAAAACATAAGTAAAATTATTCTAATTGAAAATATTTTGCCTCTGACAACTGTTGGCATGGTGGCACAAGCAAGATTCCTAGAGGGTAGCTCTGAAAAGCAAAATACTGATCCCATCAGCTTGCTAGCATACCCTTACTTCTTGAAAATGCTGAGAAGGATACTGAATAGATGGACAGGTCTTAAGGAACAACTATGCCAAATTACTGAGGGAGCTGCAGAGGTGGCCCTTGCAGATTTAGGAGCAGACCTAATAAAAATGTATGTTTCACGCTGGACAAATATAGACAAGTATCTGTGTACACAAGATTATTGTGCATATGTTTAAACAGTGTGCAAACAGTAGTAAAAACACTACAGAAGACATATAGCCTCAACAAATCCTCCACTAGACCTAGAAAAGATCAGATCAGTATTTAGGAAATATTTGGATGTCAGAAGATTTATTTACAATTTCTGAGATAAAGTCTATCCAGAGGGCAAAATATGTCAAGACAAAACTAAAGATATATTTTTGACCTATCTGACATTGAGTCAGGAAATGAGCAACACATTACAGAAGAATTCTAGTGGTTCAGTGGCATCTGGGAATCTGAAAACATAATGGATAGCAGTAGGCATGCATAATCCCTTGGAAAGACATCCAAGAAACTGATGACAAGGGCAAACAAACAGAAAAGGATCCTTACCTAGTAGTGTTGGATTCAGCAAAACATCTTCCCAGGTAACAAAACAAGCTGTGATGAGCTAGAAAAACATTTTTATCCCCTGAAGTCATCTGGACCCCATCAGAGAAATGACAGACTGTCACAGTTAGGAGAATGCCAAGCAATGTGGGCAGCCCTCTATAGCAAGGAAGATCTACAGCTGAGCATGATCACGTCCGACTGTCAAAATGCCAAACAATGGCAATAGCCCATGTTCCCATGGAAAATATTGCCTGTAAGGAAAACACAGACTGAGAGAACAGTGGAGAGAAAACTCTGAGCAACAGCATGGAGTTGGCAGACCGACAGTATATAAAGGACAGAAGAAAAGCAACAGAGGGACCTAGAGTGACATCCTATGAGAAATGAACATGCCTAATACATCCTCAAGGGTTACATGAGCTGACAAAACCTTGCAAGTATTACAAATACTTTCAAAATCAGACTTTCAAAGACCAAAATCTTTCTAACATTGATAGGAGTTCTGAAAAGATTTTTTTCCATTCTGATTCAGAAGTAATCATCAACCTTTATCCTCCAATAAGAAATCTGGGTTTAGCCAACCATAAATCAAACCGTTTTTAAACTGATGGCAAGATCTTTCATTTTTTCCACCAGATTCCATCCATGACTTTGTTTTAATGTCTAAGCTATTGCAGTATGTAGACTTTCTGAAAATGCACAAAATAAATAGCTTTAAAAATATCAGATGTTCCCAAGTGTGTGTTATTTATCAATACATTAATTTGTTTCAGATTCTTTAAGCAGTTAGTGCAAACACAAAGGGATGAAAATCTGTTTTATTAAATATAGTACAAATAAGCAGAATTTCAAATTTTCCCCTGATTGGATTTTTAAGTGAGAAATGTTGCATTTATCCTATATAATCAATATTAAGAAAGTATTTGGAATAATCTTCCATTTATTCATAGAACACTGTTACAAATGGATTATCTGAGTTGTGGATTCTAAATTTAATCTAGGTAGAACTGGTTACTAGTGTAAGTCACAGAATTACATCAAAGTAAAATTATACAGTGTTTGTCTTCACAGTATCAGGGAAGAGCCTACCAATTAACACTACTTAGAGATTTTAGGTTTTACTTAATTTGTATGAGGGGACTCAAAGCAGTTTCTTAATTTTATCTCCACCATATTAGCACCAGTGGAACTTCAGCGTTTTAAATGGAAATTAGCACTGGCAAGTTAAAATTTGATGGGAAACGGTGAGATTGCATTTAGAAGGGTAACAACTTCCTTAGCCTCCTCTCAGTGAGACTGTAAGAGAGCTGACAATGTGGTAGTGCCCATTTCACGGTTTATTCACATTTTTCAGGTAGCCTTACTGAATGGAATCTCTCAAATGAAAAATACAACAGATCCATTGTAGACATGTAGGATGGATGAACGAAATGGTGCCAAGTACTGTAAAAACAGACCAAATATATATTTTGCCATGAAGTATATGGTATGCTGGATGTGAAATATTAAATATTAGAGCTTTTTAAATCCAGCTGTAGAGAGTCATGATACTTAGGTATCAAACCAAATATACCTTCCCTATCTGTGAACCTTTTACAGTAAAAGAGATCATCTTTTTTGATATATGTAGGCATGAAATATGATAGAAGCTTTTTGTTTTGTTTGTTTTTTAAAGTAGGTAGTTATACCTCTTTTTGTTATTTTATTAAAAAATGATGCATATATTTTCAAAGCTTTCTGTATGATTCTGGATATTCTTACAAAATATAAATCCATTCAGGGAGTTATTCCAGTTACTGCTATTTATGGAAAGATATCAGAGATTAAACTTTAGTCCTAGATGCCATTGTAAATAGTATTTTTTTAATATTTCACAAATGGAGGATCAAGGTTTTAATATAATTTCTGGATTGTATCTAGAATACCTAATCTTAAAGTAGGAAGATAATCTAAAGATAGTTTACCAAACTGAAAAATTGATACCATATTATATTTTATTTCATTTCAAAATTAGTTACTGCAGTTAATGGAAGCAATTAACCACTGAGACAGTTTAGCAGGAACTGTATTGGATTTTCATGACACTGAACTGAAAAGTGAATACATTCCTGTAATTCATGGTCTAATTAATATATGATTTAAAGGGCATGTGGTGAATTTCTATTCCTTTTATATACACAAAGTGTAATCATAATGATACTTCTCACCTGAAGTACTCTAAAAATATCTCTTACCTAACAACATACTGGTAAATTCTCATCACAATAGGGATGAACATACTTCCATCCTAAAGGAAAAAATTAAACATCTGTTGATGCTGATGGCATGCTGTGATATGAGAGCATTTATGTGACACCCTTCGCTTCCATTCTCATTGGTGGTAGTGCAATGTTTTGGCTGGTAATAAATATTTGAAGCACATGAAAACAGAGAAGTATCCCCTGACATGGCATTTGAAAACTTCTCTCTGAAAACAGTTTTATATTTTATGTAAGCTGGAAATTTTATTTTAAATACACATAGATTAAACTTTGATTTTATAGGTTTTAAAATTTCTCATTCATAGTTGTGTTCATGTGTTCATAGATATATTGTAATATAATGTGAAGTGAGGAGGGAAGAGTTAACAACCTTACAGTCTGTTTCTACTACCATATTTTTATTGGAATGAGCTATCCATTTCACTATACCATTACAGTGCTGATTTAGAGCCTTCAAATGTAATGCATAATTTCCCTGAGTAAAAAAAAAGAAGTCAGAATTGGAATATAGCTTATCTGCAAGGGAGATAAAGACTTTGAAATGAAGTAGGAAAATGTGGGTAGGTAGTTTTTTAGTAGGTTAGTATTTTTGAATGGAAATTTTAAAGTGTTAAAAATAATTTTAATTGCCCTGGCATTGCATGAACATTATTGGATTAGTCATTAATTCATGCTGGCAGCAGATTTTTTTTTATACCTTTCCTACTTTGCTGTGTTAGAAAACAGATCATTTTAACGGATATTTAAAGCCTCAAGATGTACCTAATACTGGAAAAGCTTCAATGCAAAACTGGCAAAACCACAGTGACTTCCTAATTTTATTCAAAACTGTCTCAATGGCAGCTAATACGTCACACAGACACATCTCACAAAAGAGAGCTCTTATTTATGGAATGGCAGCAGTGATGAGTTTGGCTCCATTTGTGCTGTGTCTTCTTTGCTTTCCCTACCTTTGCTATTTTAAAGTTACAGAGTAGCTCATGTAGAAATTTGATGTTTCCTTCCAGTCTGGAAGGCTTTCATTGAGGATGGTTAATGGGATTGAAGAGTAGTTTGGAAACTAAACACTTGACAAATAATTCTAAAATAAATGCTTCCCACGGGGTTGTGTTTTCCTGTTCAAGGTTGGACCAACCACAGACTGAGCCACAAAAAAAGTAATAAACTTCTCTGAGGGCAGATAGAGGGCTAGATTTAGTGAGAGATTTAGGTACACAGAAGTGTTTGGCAGCAACTAAATGCACCTTTCTACGTAGATTCCCCAAATAGCTCAAAAAGAGATGATATGCCTGTACTAACATCCTAAATTACTTGCCCACATTCTAAAAAGGTTCAGTTTTGTTATCCAGAGCCCCACAAACCTGGAAAAAAGGATGTTATGCAGTGCAGTGCCATGCACAAAAGCACAAATGGTTGCTGGCATATCAGAGTTTACAAAACCCTGGTACCTGTAAGCATCTTGTAATCTTTTGCATTGTGTGGTATTTCCACATTCTTGACTCATAAAATAATGAACAATGATTCATTTATCTAAATAAGCAAACAATCAAACCCCAAAGTTTTATTACTCTTAATTACACTGGGCAGTCCTTACTGGTGTCCTTGTAAAAGGTGCCTCAAGCCTAACAATTAAGTCACTAACAAACCAACAGTGGTTCAACACTAACAACCAACAGTGAAACTTTAGACCCACAGGAAACAAATAAAAACCAATCAAAGCACTTAAAACTTAAACAATCAATGAAGGTGAGTAAACAAAATATTCCTAACTGTAATAGTATATTCCTCAATTTTTAAAGTTTTTTTTACCTTTTAACTTTGTGGAATCTTGGGCAGAAAAAGGCTCACTTGACAGCATTTGAAAAACATTAGAGATGATAGGATTCAATATGCTGTTTGTGTCAGAAGAAAGGCAGGCTAAGCTATATTATATTGAGCAGTTATTGCTGCTGCAGAAATCCAGTCAATTTTCTTTTAATATATGTGAGGGCAGGAAAAAGATAAAAAGTTGGTGAGACTCAATTGCAACTTAAAAATAAGGAAATTACAAGTACAATGTGCCATCTTATCTGTCCCTTGCAGACTCGATAAATGTCTCCTCATGCCTGTGAACAGAGGAATGAGAGTCTGATGTAAGAAAGCTTAAGTTTCCTGACTTATACAAGTTTGTATAGGCAATCTGTGTGTGTAAAATCATCTATCCCAGGATTGTCAGCCCCTTTTCAGGACTTCTACCTGAGTTCATCCTGACCCATCTCCAGTTACCTGGAGAAAATGATTTACTCCAAAACCCTCAAGGTGCTAAGTGCTACTTCTTCTTCCTTCAATCTGTATATTTGAAATGGAAATCCAGTGAGGATTCTTGCTTAAACTATATAAAGGATATCAATTTTGACCTCCTTCTCTTCCTAACTTCTGCATTAGCTCAACAATGTCTGGATTGCCTAATACACCATGTACAATGTAAGAGATCAAGGCTCTTAATTTGTATTTTAGATTCCAGACTGGTAGGTCTCACATGTCAAACCAATATTCTCCTAGAGTTTAAATACAGCTGATTTAACTTAGATAACTAGCTAACACCCCCATTTTAGATAGCTAATGTGGTAAGATTTATCTCTAGTGCAAGCGTGTATTTGTCCAAGGTGAAGCACTTAAATTAGGCAGATATGATGTCACTCATGAGGACTTCAGAGGCACCTACTCTCCCCACTGTCCAAATGAATGTGAGCTCTACCTCTAGAAGTTTGCATGACTTTATACAACTAAAATGGAAGGTAAACACAGCATGCTATGCCCTAAGAATACTTTGGGGTCTAGCCTGCAATGCCAGGTCCTACATTTTGAGTCTTGTACATTGTCCCATTTATGTTTTATTCCAGTCCTCAGAATCATTCAGTCATCCTCACATGTCACATTGACACTTCTGTGCCAATTCCCTAATGAAATATTTAAATAACATCAGACCCAAGGCTAATCTTTTAGCAACTTCACCAATAGGTTTCTTCTATGGAGAAAAATCTAATTTCAGTTCTTTTTCAGATTTCATTGGTCAGTTTCTTACCTACCATACAGCTCCTCTATTTTTTCTCATCATTCCTGGTTTAATGAACATCTCATGTGACACTGCATTAATTTCTTTTAGTGAAGAGCTGATTAAATCTGCTGCATTTCTCTAAATGGCTTAGAAACAAAGTAACATGACCCATTATATTAAATCAGCTCAGAAATTATATCTCAGAAAAGTTTAGTGTAAAAAGATAATAATTTTAAGATATTAATCAAAAATGAGAAGTAATATTCTCAGAATTCACTCAGCCCTAACTGAAAGACTCCTTATTAAAACAGGTGGAGATAAACCAAAACAGCACTCTTCAGAAAAAAAAAATTAAAAAAATATATTAAATTAAATAATTAAGCTTTTTAAAATGACAGTTATTAACTTAGCTATTTTTAGTCATCTGATATTTAAATATCAATCAGCTGGGTATCCTACTCCCTTGGTAACTGCAAACACTGGTTTTACAATATAATATGATGTTTTATTTCACTCTTCCTTGGTTCTTTCTTTCTGACAGTGTGATTAATTATACTGGTGTTGCAGGTTATTGAGTCACTAAAGTTAGAGCACAAACTCATTTTTATGACAGCACTAAGATATTACTCTGCCTATTCCTTGAAAATGAAGAGTCTTTTTGAAGCTGCAACTGTTTCTATATGCACCAAAAAACCAAATTTCTGTGGTGTCTTAAGAGAGAAATTGCTTTCTAATACACATCACATCCATATGTCACATGTGATATCAATATACCCTGATAGGTTTTTTTCTGGGTCTTCAGGTCAATGCCTGAAATACAGTGCTGCTCCAGAGGAAAGGAATGACCCAGGAAATGCAGATAAACAGAGGACTCTTGTGATTCACAAGCATAGAAATGTCTAACTGGGTGCAGTGCTGAACATGTTCTGTATGCTATTTTCCATCAAAGACAGACTGTATTTTTTCTTCTCCTATGAGCAGAAGAGATTAGTATGCAGATGTGTAATAATGCTTATCAGACAGCAAAACCAGAAATGGACAAGATCAAGAGCAATTTATTATTCACAAAACAGAGGATTGAAATTTAGGAGTGGTCTCTGAGAACGAGTTGTTTCTTGGAAAAAGTGGATGAAATATTGGTTCAACTGAAGTTGGTGAAATGTTGCCATCAGTTTTAACAGAGATAAAATTCTATTTTCCTGGTTTTGTCTTTATTTTCACATGTCCCTCTTTTTCACTCCCTGGACAATTCGTATTAATAGTTTCATTTTTTAGTTTGGGCATAGGAAAAATACTTGCATATCTGTATGTCCAAAGCACTTGCATCATCTCACTATATTTTGATTGATAATTTTGATATGCAGATTTATTCCTGAGCATTGCTGTGGAAAGGGTTGGAGCATCTGTGAGAAGGGTGATCAGGTGAAAGGCAATTGCATAGATTTGACACAAATTCAATGGGAAAGAGTATGACTGTCTTTAACAATGTCTCCGTCTCTGTAGAAAACTGATGCTCTTAAACATGATTAAAAGTTATCTACCAAGATGGTTAGAGAAAAAAGCCTATAGGAAGAGGTTAAGGGAGGTTTTTTGGACTGTCAGAGGGAAGACTAAGAGACAATGAATTAACTACCTGAAGGGTAATTACAAACATGAGAGACCAGAACTCTTCTCAGCAAATGTTTCAACAAGTGGCAATAAGATAATTCAGGATAGACAGAGGAATTCAAGAAGTCTCTGGGCTTACTTCCTACATAGTCAGCTGTGAGATTTGACCCGTTTGCTTATGGTTTCACACAGTCTGGTGTAAAAACCTTCAGGGATGGGAACTGCATAACCTCCCTTGCCAACCTCTTCCATTTTTTTATTGCCCTCATTGTATAAAAGTTTGTCCTTATATCTGGTCTGAGCCTCTCCTGCTTCAACTTATGCATGCTGTACACTGTCCCCCCACCATGCACCACTGTGAAGAGCCTGCCATCCTGTTCCTGGTGACCTCCCTGATAGTACTGGTAGGTTGCCATTAGGCCTTTTTGAAGCCTTCCATTCTCTGGTGTGAACAAGTCCAGCTTCCTCAGCCTTTCCTGATAAGGCAAATGCTCCAGCACCAGCCATTGTGGTGGTTCTTTGCTGAATTTGATTCACTTGTTCAGAATATTTTTTATACTGGGAGATGCAGTGTTCCAGATGTGGTCTCCTGAGTGCTGGGTAGAATGGAACTGCCCCATATGTGTTTGCTGTGCCCCTGTTCATTTCACCCAGAATGCAGTTGACCGTCTTTGCTGCCAGGACGCTGCAGGCTCATGCAGTCGATGAAGACCCCCAGGTCCTTTGCAGCAGAGCAGCTCCCCAGCCAGGCTCTTCCCAGCCCGTATTGTTCCCAGGGATTCTTCTTTCTAAGAAGCAGGATTTTGCATTTGTCCTTGGGGAATTTTATAGGGTTCCTGTTGGACCATACTTTCAGCCTGTCCAGGACACCTTGGATGGCAGTCTGCTCTCAACCGTGTCAGCTGTTCACACCATTTTAGTGTGTTCTGAAAACCTGAGGAGACTGCACAGTCATTTCTTCAAGATAAACAGAACAGGTTAAACGGAACAGGTACCAGAGCAGACCCCTGCAATTCTACACTTTTTGCCACCTCCAGATAGAGCACAAATCCATTAACCACTACTCTCTGAGCCCACTACCCTCCAATTGTCTTTTTACCCATCTAGACAGAAATGTACTAATTTGGATTCAAGAATATTGTGTAAGTCAGTATCAAAAGACTTGCTAAAGGTAAGTGATATTCACTGCACTCATCTCATTCAAAGACCTTGATATTTTGTCATAAGAGGCAATCAAGGTGGTTAGATGTGATTTATCTTTGGTAAATCCATGCCACTGGTTCCAATTACTTCCTTCTCTCTCGTGTCTCCAGGAAAGTATACCAAAAGGATTTCTTCCATTATTTTCCTAGGGACTAAGCAGATTGCCTGCCCTGCCACAAACTGAGGCTTGTAATACTGAGGTTGGTGATTAGGTAAAAAATTTGATAAGGAGTAATGCAGTGCTAGAGCAGATGATGAAATTTCCATCTCTGGAGTTTGTCAAGACTGCGAGGCAAAGATGTTACTGGCTTAATTAAACACTGGTGATCTCCTATATTAAAGAATTGTATTGGATTATATGACCTGCAAAAGTCTACCTATCTAGCACTTCTCTGACTTTATAACCCTTTGATATAATTAATCCTAAAATTCATAAAGTTTTGAATATTCTATATATGATGGGAGGTTGAGATGCATTTATTGCTCTTATAACAATAACCCTATTGTCTTGTGATAATTTACTTTGTGTTGTACCACAATCACATTTTTATAAGTATCAGATTAAGCCATTTTGTGGCTTTCATACAGCAAACATAGGACTGTGTTTTGCCCATTGTACATTATTTTTTAATTACTCTGGGTAAAAAGTAAGTAGTTAAGGATGCTCTAAGGCAACATTTTAAGTACAGCCAAGAGAGCTTTAGAAAACATTATCCAGAAAATGCACAGTCATTTAAAGTCTGCTTTCAGACTTTAAAGTCACAACTACGCTAATAGCTGGAACAAAGAAACTAGGTGGCATTGTCCCTCCTCAACCAACCTAAACCCTATACAGACACCGAAAGAAATTTTTAGGTTGTACTGTGCAATATGAATGACTACATTTCAAACTGCTTTGCATCCAAGGATGACCTAAGTACCTCAAAAATGTTGAATCCCATCAACCATATCATACAGATTCCAAGAGTTGCATTTTAGTCGTGTTATGAGCACTCAATAACTTGCAGGGTCATGCCAAATAAGTTCCATTCAAGAAAACTGTGTTGAACTGACTTTTTGAGAATCACAACAGCAAGGATGCTGTTCCAACAAAGCTGTATTTTCCATCTTTTTATGTCATCATCATGTTCAGTAGGACCCGTGTGCAAATGACTTCATGTTGCTTAAGGCTTTTTATATAGAGACACTTTTTTTCAGGTCTTAAAAATTGTATTATACCTTGATTGGATCTACAAAACCAGAAACTTACTGGTTATTGAAACTAATGGGGATTTGACCTGATTAAAAACCTAGTAAAATACATTAAAAATTCTCAGATTCTCTAGTCATTTAACGAATTGAATATACCTTATAACGCAATCAGTTAACATATCTTGAGAGGGTTTTTTAGCAATTAAGCATGGTACTCTGTATATTTATTTTTTCAACCTGATTTTACATTCTTGTGTATTTGAATGCTTTCTTAAAAGCTATGTGAAATTTGATTTTCACTTTCAGTGTATCATATAAATATAATACTTTGTCCATCCAAGTATATGGCTATAGAAAGGGATATTATCTTTGCAGTAAACTGTACTGGCATTGGATAGCTTTCAGAAGAATGTGATATATTCATTTAAGACTCGAATTAGATTGTCTGTTTTCACGTCTATTCACTACCCTATTTTCTCCATGATTTACTTTAATTTCCAGACCTTGGGGAAACATCAACCAACTGCTTAAATAAATAAAATCAATGCACTGAAAAAGTATTTCCATCTTCCACATTGCAGACCCTAGTGCTACATCCTCATTTTCATCTTGGAAATAATGATCTCACAAAAACTATTTTTAAGGCCTGGGTTCAAATCTAGCTCAGTATTAAAATAGAATGAGCAGAAGTTTTCCATCTCTTGCCTAGAAAAACTTTGTCACATTTTAAACATACATATTAACCCACGGTTGTTGCCTTTGTCAAGAGACAGAAAGTAGTCAGAGCACTCAAAACTGAGTGGCAAGCAAAAACCCAGTGTTACAAAACAGTGCTGGAATTTCAGTTGTGTCCTTTTGTTCCCAGCCATGCTCCATAAGGAGGTTGGAAGGGGCCTCTAGGGGAGCTGCTCTTCTGGCTTATACCCACAGAGATATCTCTGACAGTCAGGCCTGTTGCTCACCTGCTGCTGGGTGCCAGACGATGGCAGATGCTGCCCCAGCATGTCCCTCACTAGATGCCAAATGGGGCCACCTTCTATCTCTCCAGTCTAGTCTTATCCAGTTTGTTATCAGGCCAATCCCTGCTGCTTTAATGTTTATCTCTAACCAAAGATTTTCACAAAATGAACCTAAACTAGTTTTTTGAAGATCAAAGCTGTCTATATCATCTGATTACCTGCTAGAAAATGACAAGTCTAAACAGCCTGGAATCACTCAGGTTGGACAGATTACTGGCCCTTGAAATCCTAAATTATCAGCGACCAGCAAACAAATATTTTCTCATCTGAAAGCTATATTGTGAAAAAAGTCTATAGCTTGTTGTGGAAAAATAAACAGATTAGTGTCCCATGCACCTGATGTTTTGTACCGCCTGGGCATTGACATAACAAGCTTATGAAGTTGGGGCCAGGACAGTTCTGATTCCAGGAACACAGCAAGAGATTGATTAAAGTCAGCTTTATACCATCTGTGGTCAGGTTATGCTTGGTATAGTTCATATATCTGCAAGAGTAGCAATAAATATGCCGTTAGAGAGAACAGCATATTGAGAAAAGAAATAGTAGGTGACTAGGAAGATGGCTTCTGCCCATCAGTAAGGATTTGAGAAAGAGTGGCTCCCTGTCACCTGTGAGAGAAGATCATGCACAAACGAAAGCTAGTACTGGGAGATGCTCCCTCAGAAATGAATTTATTATTCAAGCTCAGATTCATTCCAATATTTATTCAATTAAATTTGATATAGGCATTTTGGCAGAAGTTCAAAGTCTACATTAGCAAGACAGCAGCAAAATATATATCTGGTTAGGAGTGACTGGCTCTCCACTGCGTCAATCTACTAATGAAATTGAAAGTAAAGACCAAATTATAGCCAGGGCATAAACAGGCACAGTTTAATTGTCTTCAGTGGTATGGTACATATATATGCCAGGTATAAGTTTTGCCACAGAAGGTCAGTCTGTAAGCAGCACTTTTTCCTTCACACCTTCGGCTAACACCAAGCAGCTGTCACTCCCACAATTACTTGATTCTATGTACATGCCATTTCTGATCCATCCACAGCATAGGCCTTGCGCCAGCTCCTGCTGTGGGCGGTTTGGCAGGGAGCTCCATTAAGATCTGAATTACCAGAACACATAATCACCAATATCAGTTGTTAAATATGAGGCAGTTTTTTATCAAAGGAAAAAGCAGAGATGATAGTTTGTGATTAATCTCCTGTTTAATGTTTTGTTATTCCAATCATCCAGTTGAATCCAGAAAATACTTGTTAGTGCCTATAACCATTTTAGCACTGAACTCATAAAAGTTGGAATACTACAGGAAACACTTTCCACATTTAAGAGAAGGCAAGAAGTAGATAGCTGAGAACAGTAATGTGTATAATTTTAGCAAGTAAAGTAATACTGTGTTCTCAGATTAACTTACACTGGAGTAATTCAGATACACTTTTGTTGCCATATTCACTGGGATTTTGATATAAAATTTTCCAAAATGTGTTATGTGTGTATATATAGTAACAAAAACATAACACATATTTCTAATAGTAGTCTATATTTGTGAGTTTCTCAGGCATGTGCGATGACTCTTGAATCTGTTCTGGATCAGTATCTTCTCTTTATAAAGAGTATATAATCTGTTCTATGCTACTAATTAATGCTATCATTATTACAAGTATTCTCTGATGGAGTTTGCCAGGGTAGACCCTGCTTCTCACTAATGTCTTCATCAAATCCCTTTAAATATGGGATTAGACAGTAATGCTAACAGACCAAACAGCTGTCATGGACTGCTAATATCATTTTCTGTCATTGTCTTTTAGAAGCTATTTGATTATAAAGGAGTTCTAATAGTCTCACTTTTTCTAGGCACATCTTATCTAGACTTCTGATAGAAAAATATTTCTCAAACTGCAGCACCAGAGGCAGTCTTTGGATGTATCTCTGGGTATTCTTTGGAATAGTCTTGGCTAAGAATATTAACCTACTTGTTACTTAATAATTTTAAATTTTACTCCTTTTACTCCTAATTTTTGATGGCCAGAATAGCTCTTAAAATGTTAAGAATACTGTTGCTGTTTAGGCATTGAGATTAACATGCACAACTCCCATTAGCTTTATTGATGTATGGATTTTCAGATAAATGTTTCATTTGACCAGACTAATTCTCATCTCTTTTTGTTCCGGATTTTGTGGTTGAGCTTATTTTGCCTATAAAGAAAGCCATATGCCAGCCTGAGGATGGTGTGTCTTTTTGATCATTTGATACTACAGAATCTTCCTGGGAATCCTAAACCATAAAAGAAATAAGTTTTGCAAGTTATGTAACTTTCATGTGCTTGGTCTCATACAGATAGGTGTTTGACTATTCTCATCATTTTAAAGAATCATTTTTAAACAATAATTTTTCCTTTGCATATCTTAAAAGACCTCTTCTTCTTTTAAATCTAAAATTACCAGGTCCAAAAAACCCCATATTTTGGGCTTCACTCTCTATGAAGCAGTGATTCCCCATTACAAGCTAGGAATACATATGGCTGCTTTGATCTTCAGTAACAGAATCCTTTCAAATTTATTTATCTATTTAGACAAAATAAACAGATTAAGATAAGAAGCCAAATTCACAAGAAAGCACTATCCATGGCTTGGAGAGTATGAAAAACTGACTCTGTAGTTACCATGGTAAATGACAAGACTCCCAAATGCAGGTCCAAGATTTGTCACTACTTTTGCCACATCTCCTAATTTTAGCATCACTGAGGGATATTCTGAGTGTTTGGGTCATAAGCCTAAGGTGGAAAACTGTCAATTCTTAGGCTGGTTTTAGGTTTAGTGTTCTCTTCAGCTTAAGCGAGTAGAAAACGCATGTCATGGGTAAGGCCAGCAGAACAATCCCATTACACAGAAGCTTAGGTAACAGTACTCACCCAGCCACAGACAGAAGTGTGCATAACACATGCATAGGCTTTAAGTCAATCTCAAAATAACTGGTGATAACATGTGACTCATAAATTTTAGAAAGGCTTATAGCCCTGTGGGGTTTTTTCATAGAGGAGGCAAAGGGACGTGCTTCACATCTTCAGTAAAACATTGTTTTGTGTTCAAATATTTGCTGTGCTTCTGTTATTGTGAGAAATAGCCACCAGGTGTTTTCTAAACATAGGGAACAGGTTTTTCCCACACTTCAGTTTTGGATAAAGTTGAACTACTTTGTGTGAATTTTATTGAATTTAGACCAAGGCACACATCTAGTAAGAAATTTGTAGCTCCATTGCTGAAATTTCAGAAAGGTAATTGTGAGTGGAAATAGGTGAAGGAATGGCATCATTACTAAAAGGTTCTTCTGAAACTTGCATTTTATTTGCAAGAGATCTTGAAAAAGCAGTCCTATAAACACAATTGCCCAGTGGTATCTAATTACATTACTAGGATACACTTGTCACTGAGATTATGTGCTGCAGTAAGTGCAATAATAAATAATATCAGAAAAGGATTTGCTGAAGAATTTCCAAAGGCTGAATCGCCATTTTTGTTAAAATAATTACATCGGGAAGAGTTTCAAAATTACAAGAGGAGCCATTCACTTAAACCACGTAGAAAGGATTAAGCAGTGGTGGTGGTACATTGAGATTGTCTTTGGCCCATCCTCAACATAGCTGAGAGTATATGAGTACTCACAAAATTCTTAGCTCAGCAGGAATTTTCTACATTAAGTTTTGATGTGTCCTCTTTAATTCCACCCTTAAGTAACATCTGTTGGGGGACATATTTCAAGTCAGACAGGTTTTCTTTCTTTATTTTTGCATCATCAGCTGCTGTTCAAAGAAATGAAAGGCTAAATCTTACCAAATGGGAAAAAAGAGTGGAGAATATAGGCTGCAAGTATGAAAAATATGTAGGGCACCAAAAATCTGTATGGCACCAGAACTAATGTAAAACTTTTCTATCCCTGGGGTAACTCATAACATTTAAAGCCATGGGACTGTGCACAGTATTTGTCCATCTTACTGAAAACAATCTGGACCCAGAGGTTCTCATTCATATTCCTCTTACATAGAAGACATTACCTTTTTGTTGATGTACATCAAAGCAATCATTTATATGCCTGAAAAAGTAGAGAGCTAGGGCCAAGAAACTTTGCTTTTCTAATTTCCTCCTTTCTGGAGCCTTCATGTGAGGAGTTATCATGAAGCATATCTAGTGCAAGAGGCTAATAATAGGAGTCTATTTTCTGTAGACTATTATAGCCTACATGAAAAGAATGCTTGTTCTTTAAGGCAAGCATTCAAGATTTCAGATTGGAGGTGGAAGTCCTCTAGAGTCCTATTAATTTATGTCACAGAAGTAGACAGACAGACTTGTGCATGGTACTACTGCCTATGGAAGAAGCTCTAAAAGATGAATTGGGAAGCTATAATTCCCTGAAGGAACCCATATATGAGTTAGGAGGGAAACAGGATTAAGATGCTAAGAAAACTACTTACGCTTCCTCCTAACTACTCCTCTGGGGAATAACTAAGATGCTCAATTTTATAAGGCTTGAATCTGGAGCGGAACTCACACAGCTAAAAGGATTTTTTGGGGGTAAGAGCTGGCCATACTTATGAGATTCCTGTGGTAAACATAAAGAAATCAAAGAGAAAATGTTCATTTATGTTGGATCATGTCCCACCTGCAGCTAACTGCTCATCTAATTTTGAATTACTGCTTCTTTACTATTGTCACCTAATAAAACACATTTTATTTCTAATTTCTAATTTCTGAAAATCCAGCCAACCGCAGAAAATTCTAATAACCTTGGTTCAGAGAAGAATGAAATGCAACTAGGAAAATGGAAAGAAAGCTTGGTGGAAATTTCTCATTCGTAGATTAATTTCATTGAACAGTTAAATCTAAACTATGAAATTTTTATTATATATTTAATTCCATAAGAACATTTATTAGTATTTTTCCAGTGGTGTCTAATATCATCTTTAGTCTTCATTATTATTGTAAAAGCTAGTTAGCAAATTAGGATTTTTCTAAAAGTATTTGGAATATATTTCAAATACAGAAATACTATTCCATTAGATAAATATGTCATGGAAACCTTTGAAGCCTAATGAAAAGAACTCCTAAGGTAAATATCACAGTAAGTGCTACAATACTGGATTTAAACATTGTAAGTTTATTGCCCCCCTGACCTTTGAATACCTACAAGATCATCAATTTAATAACTTCCATGTCTTTAAAAGGAAATGGAAAAAGTCTCAATTATCTGTGCTAAGGAATATTGTTCTTACAAGACTAAACAAAATTTTAAAACTAGTATGTCTTTATGCTTCCTTTGACTTAGGCAACGTATACAATATACATCACAGAAGAAAAATGTAAAACCCGTCCATATAGTGCCCAATATTTTTCTGCAGGAGACATTTTATGTGATTCAGCAATTACAAGGAAAACAATAGTTAGAATGTCTGTGATTTTCCATAGATTTTCCACATACTGCTTTCACCTTTTTAGAACCCAAAAGCATTTCTGAGTTATATTCAGAGGTGACTATGACTGGTCTATCATTGACTGTTACACAGCAGCATACAGACCAAGGTAACCAGGAGTCAGAAATCCAGACAGTTTCGGTAAGTAGGGACACCACATTGCAGCTCCCATACTGTGGCAACCAGAAGATGGTTACACAGTGACAAAAATGTACCAGGCAAATGGCTATTGTAACCAATTTTCAAGCTTCTGCTTTTCCTCTAAATCTTCAATGTTGCATTAAAATGTTCTTCATCAACACATCACCCATTTGAAAGTACAGCAAGCTTCATGTGCTAGCAGAGGGCAGATGGTCTTGCTAGTTCTAGTGAAAAGGTCTAAGAACCTCGGAATTGAATGAACCCAACTTTGAGTTTAGTGAAAGCTGCAAGAAAAATGAGAAATTTCTTCAGGCAAGTGATGGGTCTTTGAGGTCTTTAAGAATTGTGTGCAATGGAAGTAACTAGTGTTCGATAAGCATTTGGAGGCCCTTAGATGAAAAATGCTATTTAAATGATAATATAACTATGTATTTATTCATGAGAGAGGCTGAAATGGGATTGGCTTTCTGTCAAAAACTGTCAAACAGAAATAGGATTCCTTCTGGATGGTTGTCTTGAGGATTCCTCCTGCTACCTCAGAGATTTACTTGGAAAGAGTTGCCAGTGTATTAGGGGCCAGTAGGTAGGACACAAGACTAGAAATGGAAAGAATTTTATTCCACCAATATCTCTGACCTTAACTATTTTGTGATCTTTAACGTCATTATTCCAACATCCTTTTCTTTCCTAGACGTTGTCAAACTTTTCTTCCTTTGCAAATTTATGAGGGCAAAGGAAGGAGAGGGGCCTTATGAGCTCTAATAACCCAGTAGCACAGAGATATTGCGATAATGCCTTTATAGCTTTCTAGTCACATTAGTACATTAGTTCTCAGACTACAAGTTTACATACCTGGGAGATCTCCTGGGCATCTGAATATGTCAAAAGCAGACATCATTCTCAGTTTGGTTACAGAAAGAACTGTAATACATTCTTACAGCTCTTGATCTGAACAACAGAGTGACCAGGAACCCCACCAGATTTATGTAGGTGGTAAATTAATTCTTTTCAGAATGTGAAGAAGCCATAGGCCATACATATTTTGTCTTGAGAGGTACACTGAGAAATGCATGCATGAGGAAGATTGAACAGATTCCCTTTCAGTTAGTTGCATGTGCCTGTAAAATAGTCATATTCAGAACAATCAGATTAATTTATAATCTGTCCATGAAAAATTAATGCTTTGACTTTTCCTTTAAACATTATGCTTTATTGATTTTTAAATGTCACAAAAAGGGCATGTAATTGTTTAGCACAGAAAAAAAAATGGTTTAGATCTTTCAATAAACAGAGGAGACAGAAGACTCATAATAAGGAATGACAGTTTGCAAACCTTATTTCATAAATTATGGAAAGGAGAAAAGAAAGAAAGTAATAACAATTTAATGGTTATAAATCAGCTAAAGGAAGATAATACAAAATATTTTCTGTCATTATCTGATTGACTTTTTTGTGCATTCCTGTTAATCACATTTTCTACCTGGCGGTTTGGGGTTTTTTTATTAAAGCTGGTACAAATTACTTTTTGTGGCTAAAATGTTTGCAAACAGAGAACACAAGGTCACTTCTATGAAAATAACCTGAAATCTAAAATTATGTTTGCATGTGTGAGGATTTCTAGTAGAGCTTCTTGGATGTCTATACAATCAAGAAATAAGAACAGTACCATATGACTTTGTTGATCAAGGCATCCAATACACAAATAATCTGTAAAAGTAATTCATATTCAGTCCCTAAAACTAACAACTTTTTAAAGAAGCTATTTTAATTCTTAGTATTTTATAAATTTGAAGGAACTGCAATCTGTTCCTTCAAATGTGACATGGCATAAATAAAGGATTTAGATAAATTATTCATAACAAGCCATTCACTCATCTACATTCTAAATAATATCCATCAATATCCAGTGTTCCTGAAGGTGTTTATGTAACAACAAAATGTATAAATATAGATATGAGAGTGAACTGCTCTATATTATGCTTGAGAAAAGTAAAGAAAAAACTTGTTACTTCAACCTATAACCCACAATTCAAAAACAATTTAGTAAAGTAACTTTTACAATAAAATTTCCATATTTTATTTACATTATATTGTTCCACAGGTCAGTTGTGTAGGGAGCAGTTTGGCAGCTGAGTCCCTGATTTGACAGTGGTTATGTGTCACGACCCCTGATACAGTTAAAATAAACCAGCCAAAAATTCACAATTAAATAGTATTTTCCCCAAAGTACTGAAGCTACTCTAATCTAGTGAAGATGCTGTAATACTGGACAGGAGAAAAATAAATTAACTGTTTGAACATGCTTCTGTATAAGAATGGACAAATAGTATTTTTCTTAAAATGACCATAAATTCATTCTATAATAGAAGATACTATATTGCAATAATATTATATAGTTTTAATTCTGTAAAACTGTAGAAATCTCAGTTGTTCAAAACCTAATCGGATGTGACATGCATTCACACACAGACTGAGACCTAAACTGTTATTTGCATGGGCAAGGTCAGGTCTTGAATCCACAGTTGTCAGTAGGACCTCAGAGGAATATGGATACCCTCAATGGAAATGATTCAGGGATCAAAGATTATAACAATTTGGTTGTGTTTAAAGCAACAAATCCAAAATCTTGGCCCTGATATAGCACATGGATAACACTTAGGGACTTTAGTTCTCCTTTTGTCGCCCCCACACCAATCGGTGTCTATGAGTGTGTAGAGGCAGTGACACAGAACAAATTCTGGGGCATCTGGTCTTTGTTGCACAACTAGCTCAGCTTTTTAGCTCTTCTTTTCCTGAAAACCCCAAAGTGATGAGGTCCATCATTCCCTCTGGAAAAGCTGTACTTCAGGTGTGAGATAAATGTTAAACAAATAAACCCCACAGCGAACACTTAAGGAATCTATTTTGGGGCTGTGATGTCAGTGAATGACTGCTGTATTAGCAAACTCCCAAACTATTCCCAAGAATTTTTTTTTTTTTTTTGTAAAAACCAGTTGCTCTGTGTCATTACTGCCCCAGTACCAGGGAAAGGACTATGCCAACAATTGTACAGCATAGATAATCACATTCTCATTCCTGAAAAAACTCTCTATACATTCATGAGTTTGTGGGACAGCAGACTTTCTGGGAATCCCCTGGCAGAAATAAAGGGATTTAGTTTCTTTTTCTTTTACAATTCACAGACCCTGACAGACTTTTAAGACTTCCACATTTTCAGGTTGCAGGTAGTCACCACATCTCAATACAAAGTTTCACTCTCAAGCATACAGCCTATCTGCTTGTTTTTTCATTAGTAAACACAGTGTCCTTCAAAATGCAGGGAGGTTTCATTTCCAGTATAGCATTTAACATTATTTAGTGTTTACTGTGGGAGGAAAATCATCATCGTGTGGGTAGCAGAAACCAGTAATAACGAAATATTAATTGCATCATAAATGATATTCATGTAATACTGAGAGGCTTGGGTTTAGGGCAGCTACACTGTGTGGGGAATCTGTAAAGGAATAGGTTTTTCTAGCTTCATACTCTTAGTTATAGGCTTTAGGAGACCTGGAGTAGTACAGTTTGTGTTAATGTTGTGTAATAAATATAAAGAAACCTTTCTCTGATTGCCTTCTTGAAAATACGCACCCCTAGTATAAAGAACATGTAGCACTTGCCATTGATGCTCCTGAGAGCAATATCTTTTCTATCTTAAAAAAAGAAAATTTAAGCTGAGGGAGAACATCCTTGAGATTTCTGGGAATGATACTGCTCCTAGTACTAGTTTAATTATCTGTCTAATGCCAGGCTAAATGGGCATATGACAAAGGAATCTCACAGAGGGCCTGAAAATTAAATGGAAGGGATCTTCAAATATTGCTCATTAGTTCCTTAAGGAGTATCTGGCTCTTTCCCATGAAGTTTTAGACTTTAAAAAAAATATTTAGTAAATTATTTTATTAAGTTTACCCAGAGGCAAGTGTGTGTGTGTGTCTGTGTGTGTGAGACAGGAAGGCTTGGGGCTGTGTGTGTTACAGTAGATTTTTTGTCTTGTAATTACTTGAAAGAGTCTGAATTCCTGAGGCTTGTCAGACAAGTGATATATGTCTGATTTAGGTAAAAGATGTTAGGTAATGTCTGAAGGAGCAGAAGGTACTTGAATAGAATATTCCATTAACTAGCATACATAGGACTTGGAGTCACATATGGTAAGAGCTTTGAATTGTAGCTACCACTAAGGCTGTCAACACAGATGTTCAGACATGATTGGATGGGGGAAGTAAGTTTGATTGCTAAAAAAAAAATAAAATAGAATTGGAGAGGAGACGTATCCCATAAAACTAATCTAATTGTGAGTTTTTAGGAGAAATTAGGATTATTTTTTTAAAGGTTATATTATCTAAAATACTTTTTATATTGTTTTAAAGTAATCAGCAGGAGGATTATTGAATTCTATAAGAGATGGAGGGGGCACCTTAAACCAGCACTACCTGTTCTTAAATTCAGTGGAAAGGAGACTGAAAGTGTGTAGAAACTTCAAGCCAAATACCAGCTCCTTCTGCATTAGATTGTTTTGCCAGGGAGGATTCATCTCGCTAGATAAGCGTGCACTAAAAAAAAATCTGATATTTGGCTTTCTCAGGGTCTTCCATTCTTTAGTACATTCAGATTTTCTCATCATTCTGGCTTAGATAATGCTCCTGTTTCAAGTTTTTCATTTTTCCTTTGCAGAGAAATAAAAATACCACAAAAACAGTCTCTTGGTTTGAAAGTCAAAATGTGATCAAAATTTCTTTTTTTGCTATTATTTTCAGTGTAATTAATGTCTTTTCTACAATTTATATTTTAAAAAGCTTTCTTTCTCCATTTTCATGATGGAGTTCTCCCTTTTTTGGGAAATGAGATGAGTATATGTTTGCTCTCTTCTATGCATTTGTTGTCTTCTGTGATCACTAAAGAGATTCCACAAGGATTCCACTAAAAAGATTCCACAAGCAGGTGAGGCTGACTTTCCAAAGGGATTTTACACCCAAGATCATAAATTAATCTCTTCCTGAAAAGCAGAGACAGCAAGTTAGTAGAAAATTTCACTCAGAAGCAATTTTCCAATTTCCTTAATTTTCTTGTAGATTTTATTAATTTTCCATTTGAAACATTTTCCATTAATGTCTTTGAACTTGGAATCTGATTCTGCCAAGGTCATTCATACTTTAAATTGCCAACTGTTAGCTCTTGCAAAGCTGTTATTTACAGTTTGTCAGAAAAGTGAATCTTGAGTACATCTGCAACAAATTCACATTTATACCTTTTAAGGGTTTGGGGTGTTGGTTGTTCTTTTTAGAGTTTGGTGGGTTTTTTGGTCTTTTCCAGAATTCAGTCAAGAGTTAAACACCTATGGCCAGTGCTCAAAAGCTGAAGATTGAACCTAAATGCATGCCTGTTTGATGGACTTACACAATTCTTCTACCTACAGCTGGATGAGAAAGAATGAGATGCTGCTGTCATCTCATTGATCTACCATCCAGTATATTAGTCTTCACAATGAAAAGACACTATTTCAATATGAATACATGTAGACAAAATTCTCCCTTGATATTAACTATTAAAATAAAAATTAAGTTTAGGAAAGGACTAATCTTATGATAGTTTTTGCTGTGAGGATGGGTGAGTGAGGGACTAGAGCATGTGAATTTAAGTGTGTTAACTTCACGTATCTATGCTTTTCTATGAGGCTTTCTATACATAAAAAGGTTAAAAGGAGTTGCCTGTCCAAACAAGCAAAGTCATCCTTTTTTAATGATAGGCACAGTAAAGATGATGCTGACTTCATTGTAGCAGAAATCTATAAATCCCAGGTGAAGTCCACTGTCTACTAAAACAGTTTTCTAGTTTATATTCTATTTTATGAATACACAATATTGTGTCTGGTTAGAATTATAATTTCTGTGTCAAAAGTCTTGCATTTCATGGAATGTATTGCTGAGAAAAGAACAGAAAACCTGATTTTTATGTATGTCATACAAACCCAATTGTTTTAAGCTTATCAGTGTGTGAATTGAAGATCATAGTATCAGGAATTTATGCAGGGCAGTTTGTCCTTAGAAATCCAAAGCTATCCACATTGATAGTGTAAATGTTTACACTTTCCCATAGCATAAAATTGGGTTTCAAAATAATTCTGTGATATGTATTATGTTTCTTGTTAGTTGTCCCCTATTTTCTGTGTTAGTTTTTAAATTCTGTTTCTGTACATGTGATAATTTTTTATTTGTGGTTTCAACTACATCCCACATAATGTGAACACAATCATAGAATCATAGAATATGTCAAGTTGAAAAGGACCCATAAGAATCACTGAGTCTCCAATCCCTTGCACCATGCAGAACTATGTAAAACTAAACCATATTACTAAAAGCATTATCCAGACACTCCTTAAACTGTCAGGCTTGGTGCCATGACCACTTCCCTGGGGAGACCATTCCAGGATCATACTCTCAATGAAGATACATTTCCTAACGTCCAGTCTGAATTCCTCCAGTCACAACTTCATTCAATTTCCTCCTGGTCACCAGCGATAGAGAGATCAGCAGCTCTCCCTGTGTGATGAGGTACAAAGTGACTTCAGCCACTCTTTGTAAGTCTGGCCCTCGTGGCCTTTCAGCACCTTAGTCACTCTGCTCTGGACACAGTCCAGCATTCTTCGAACACTGTGGTGCCCAGAACTGCACATGGTGCTTGAGGCGGGGCTGCAGCAGTGCAGCATAAAGTGGGACAGACAACCATCAGCAATGCTGTGCCCGATTTACCCCAGGACATGGTCGGCCTTTTTGGCTGTCAGGACACACCTTTAACTCATATTCAACTTGCCATCAACCAAACACACAGATCTCATTCCACAGGACTGCTCTCCCTCAGCATCTCACCCCTCAATGCTTAAGTACAAGGGTTTGCTCTCTGTCACAAACTGGCCCTTTCCACAAGCAATACAGGGAGTGTAGTAGGGTATTGGCCAAATTGATTTTATATCCATATTATTGGTGCTTGAAAGAGCAACCAGTTATTCTCACCTTTTTTTCCTTTAGAACTGATTCCAGTAGGAGATTTCTTAACTGCTTATTTCACTAAGTAATTTTTTTCTTTTGTTTCTTTTTTTCCCTTTTTTTAACTGCCTGTGTCATTTTCCACTAGAGACTGCTTAAAATAGATTTTTCCTTTCTGAAGTGGGTATGCCAGATACTTCTCTATTATAAGACAGAGAAAAGTAGCAAACAAAAATACAGTTTAGGCATAACATCGGAGAAATTGTAATAGAAAAAGATACTGAATTTGGTGCATCTGCTCAAATGAGAGGGGAAACCTGTCTTCTTCTAAATCTTTCTTACTATTGAGAGTCAAAGTTGTGCTTGACATTTACACATAGCGGAAGAACTCTAGCACAGGATGCTGTAAAATCCCCAACATCCACCCCAGAATATCCTATAACTCAAGACTAAAGAAGTTAGAGTTAAATCTAAGTCAGAGTCACTCCAAAGCTGCTGGTTTGAATATCACCCTTTCAATCTCACAAAGAAAGATGACTCTGCTGCAGATCAAGCAAGGAAAAAAATTCTATCTGGAAATTGAGTCACACACATGCATGTTGACTTAGCTTCCAGGAAAGCGTTGCACTGTTTGTTTGTTCAATAGTCAGATTGTAACAAAAATTGTGTGGTCCATTGTAAATGTCTGGGTGAAATCACTGTAAGAGCTGCCTGTTCTGGAAAAAGAAAGACCTGGGTTGACAGCAGCTATAAGCTGGGATTTTCAGGGACTGTAAAGTCTAAGCTGCTGTAAAGTATGGAAATGAATTTCCATGGGCTTCAGGGACTCCCTATACTGAGGGCTACAGAGCCTGGATCATATTGCAGCACTAGTTTCCTGAGGCTATAGGCCTTGATGTGTCAGAGAAAGTTTCAACTATGAACAAAAGATGCTGATCTGTGATCTGTTGCTGTCACCCAACATAGGCTTGATTCTGCTTTGTAGCAGGCAACTGTCAGGAGCTTGCACAGCTAGACAGCTAGGATATCCCTCACAGTTTGGCTCTCCTAATTCAGTGAATGAGCAGTCATTCACAGCTGTGGTTTCACATGGTCTCCGCACCTGCTCTTCTGACACTCATTCTCCATGACATCACAAGGACCAAGCAATATACTCATGGCTAAGAGGATCTACGTGAGGAAGATACAACCAGATTCCAGCCAAAGACTGAAACTGCTGCATTTTCTATACTTTTCAGTTATTCAGCTGCTCTAATGACATACCAGAAAAAGCTCTAGAAGCAACCAATATTGCCTGTGAACAGTTCTATAATGCCAGGTATTATAAAATTGGTAGGGTATATTATATAAATCTGAATTAATATTAATTATCTGTAGCTATTAAATAGATAAACTGGTAATCTGACCATGCCCCGCACCTTTCTGTGACTTCGAAAAAGGGTGTGCTAGTTGAGTCCTATTAAGCTCTCTTGAAATTCAGAGAAGTCTACCAGAAATACTCTGGAGCTTGCAGTGATGCCCAGACTGGCTGGTCATTGTTCAAAACAGCATGGTATGGGCCAAAACTCAGTCAGACACAACTGAAACAAGTTAGCAATAAGACAGCCAGATTTAAGACCCCAGAAATGTTCCTTGTAAGTGCACACTGTATATTATGGCTTGTTTGCCTGACATCATGTCACTGCATCCATAAGTAACTGCAGAAAATATTGGCAGTGACCTCCAGCTCTTGTAACACTTGAGAAATATCCCTTTCTCTTGATAAATTATTGAACACAACATGAAACTGGAGGGGGAGAAGGAAAAAACCAGAAAACAGGGTAATAGATGTGCATATATAACCCAGCATTAATATGAACATAGCTGATCATGAAGGAAATTTCCACTGTGATTTCTTACGTCTCCATCACTTGAAAATGTCATGGAACCAGATTCCTCAAAATGGGGAATATCACCTGTGGAACTGCATTGTGGCAAATCTGAAGATAAGAGCTGGTGTTGCCAGCTTCTGAATGTTTCTTCCACCCATTGTCACTTTGCAGCAGTTATCTTCCGTAGTAAATGACGAGCGACCTCAGTACAAGTCACCACAAATGTGAATTCTCCTTCAGTTGGCTCTTCTCCCGCATTTCTAGTAAGATTGTCTGCCATTAGTTATTTGTTCTTTTCAGAGGCTGAGTGCAGTAGGAAGCCATTCATCACCCTGCTGAAGGTCAGTTCAGACTCCTGTAATTTAATTTCTTCATGTGCTTCTTCTCTCTGTATCTGGTCTGTGGTAAACAAGACAGCTTGCTCCCATACATCAGTTTGACCACAGCTGAGCAGATGAAGTCTTTTGCAGCAGCTACTTTGTGTTCATCTTGTCAGAATGAGCCACAGATGAAAATAAAATTTGGGTTGGCAATTCCACGGTGCAGATGGCCACCTGAACGAGCAGAATTGTGTTACTGCTCTTTTAAAAGAGCTTGCTTCTCTGGTACTGGTCAGCTTTGAAACCTAAGGAAAACCACAGGAGCATGGCTGGCATTCCAGACAGCAAACAGATCACAGAGTGAGAAATGACAGCGCTGAAGTTTAAATGCACTGACTGTTTAAGACTAATATAGACTAAGTCTAAGAGTAACAAGGTCAAAAATCTCAGTTGCATGCTCTTGCTAATTTATCAATATAATTTAACATGCAATTATGAGACTGAACTCACTCAACTCTACCACTGAGCCGTGCAAGCATTAACTTGTTAGTGCTAGTCACCTTCTTTCTCTGCCAATAACTTCTGCTGTGTGAATGCTGACTGCTGTTTTGTTGTTATACATTAATATGTTGTATAATTTTTTTATTTAATATATTGTGATAAGTAAACTAAGAGCAGTATGACTATTAGTTTTTTTGCTGCTGCTTCTTAGGTTTAATATCATTTGTGTGGGCCCAAAGGAGATGTTTTCCAGCTTTCCTACAAGGCCTAGTAAAAGATACTCTGCCTCCTCAAAAACCTTTCTTCTATAAATAGCTGGGACTATCACAGAATCCTTTAAGTTTGAAGGGACCTCCTAAGATCATCTGGTCTAATAGCTGTGCTTGAGCAGCTTGCCCAGGATCCTCTCCAGTCAGGTTCTTTGTTCTCCACAAAGGGAGACTTCACAATCTCTCTGTGCCAATGTTTTACTACCATCACAGTAAAAGAACCCCTGTTTTCTTGTGTTCAGATGGAATGTAACACTTTTTGTGTGTTTTCTTTTTCATTTGTCTCCATCATCTCTTGTTCTGTCAGTTGGCACTATTGAGAAAGCCTGGCTCCCTCTCCATCATTACCTCCCACCAAATATTTATATACATGGATAGGTTCCCCTCCAAGCCTTTTCTTTCCCAGACTGAATCTTTATCTACATAGAAAAAGAAGTATTTAAGAAGTGAAAATAAAATGAAATAAAATACTCTTTTCCCAACTGAAATGAAACCTTTATCTGGAGGGATTTGTACAATAATAAGTAAGAAATTTTTTTGGTTTTATAGCACTTGCTGTATTTTTTTGTTCCTTTTTGTTTGTTTGCTTGTTTGGTTATTTTTTTTTTCTTTCTGAGACTACCTTACTCTTTTTTTTTTTTTTTAATCTGAATTATTGCTGTTAATTGCACCTGATATGACAATGTCACATTGTGTCTCTAAACCAAGGAACTATTTTCCTGGGGATTTTTTGTTTGGTTGGGGTTTTTTTTCAAATTTTCATCAATGGTTTCTTTTCCCCCTATAGAAAATACCCATATCCTGTGAGTTTTATGAACATCACCTTTTAGAAGGAAGACCTGATATTTTTCCTGTAGATGCTCAATAATATGGCTACTGTAGGAATAGCCCTGGTAAAGTATAAATAAAAGGTTATTTGTGGTAGTTTTATTTCTAAATGTTAATAGCATGGCATCAGCTCATAAATCATTAGTGATGAGCTCCTAATTATGTGCCAGCATCACAGTGGGATCCAACCTAATACCAAAAATTACATATTCATGAATACATCCATACTCATGCATGGAAAAATGCAGAATACAGCAGAAATCAAATAGTCTTTGGTTTGTCTAAACTGTTATTTGGGTGAATTTCCTTGCCTTCTAACATCCCTCTTCCAGGTATTTACCTATGAAATATATTCAAATTTCAACAAGTTTTCTAGTTAAATTCTAGACTGTACATAGCTTTAACTTGTCCAAACGAATGTGTGTAGTCTGCAATGTTACAGGTAATGAATACCTCCTATAATTAGTGTCCACTCCATTTCTACTTGCTGACATGAATTTTGAGCTTAAAATATGGCTGGCAAATGTTTAGTCTAGAACTAATGGGCTATTATCTAAATTTTCTGTGATGTAAGTTGGAATTAATGTTTTTTTAAAAATCTACTCTTTCTTCAGTGGATATTTACAGTTGTCTGGAAATGGGAAAGTTTTTTTGGACAGTGTAGATACTTTAACAGATCAGCTATAAGAGATGACTTGTACCTGCAAGTGGTAAGAACTGGAGGGAAGAAGATGGGCTTTATTTGTTGTGTTTTTAGAGAACCTCACCTTACAGGCCCTAGAAAGCATCAGCTTTATTGATGTGAAAGCAACCAGCCATTCCCATCCCTGAAAGAAACTAGTGTGAGAGTTTCTTTTCAGGCACAATTATATTCTCCAGAATAAAACTGGAGGAAAACATTAAAATAAACAATTTTTAATGTTTCCTGCAGGTTCTCAGCCCTGGAGACTTGGAGGATCTTTTCTTTTGTGCCCCTTTGAGAGTGATACTCTCTTCACCCTGATCAGTCTTTGGATATAATGCGGCAGCTCACCTGTAGATTTCTTTCAAATAAGTCACTTCCTACATCTGTAGCTATTTCCACCTTTTTTGTTGAAACCATTAATTGAAAACGATGTGCTGGCTCCTGATGCCCTGTCTCCTAAAGGACTTTCTCTGTACAGGCCACAGTCTCTGCTTGGGACTTGTTGGCTCTACTGCAATTCAGACACCAGTGATAGTTATTTTTAATTGAATAAATCTATGACCAGTTATGTTTGTTTCACAGAAGCTACTATTCAAGGATCCCTAAGCAGCTTTTGCAATGAAGAATTACTAAGATTCATATCAAGCCTGCACAATATGTAATGATAATAAGAAAATCAGTATATCTAGCATTGAGCAATCTCTATTTTAGAAAACAATGTCTTTCAAAAATTATTTGCCAAGAAATTTAGAATGCCTATTCTCTTCCCACCTGCTCCCCACCCAGCCTCTGTCTACCTGTATCCCTCTCATACATATCATAGTGGCATAGAGTCTTTGCTTCTCCACTGGCCAAGTGCTGTTGGTCAGAGAATGGAGAAACTCCTCCTGATGGCACATTTTCCCATGTCAGCTGAATCCCTTCCTTGATATTTCAACAAACAGGCTCTCTAACACAAGACTCAGTATTGGGCCACGTGACAGGTCTGCCAAGGCATGAAATGAAAGTTCAACATCTAAGGGAAATTGCACAAGGAATTTGTTGAGTCACACTTACCCAAAGTATGGCAGGGTGAAAACTGCCAAGTTGTTCTGCAACAATGGTTTGCGTAGTCCAAAAATCTGTCTTTGACAGAGGGAAGTGTTGGGTGCTTTCATAAAATGTGCTATAAATGCAGTAGTTATATGGTAAGGAATAAAAAAATCTGATGGAATAAAAAGTCTTTTCAGCTCTTAATTTTGAAATGTGCTTCTTTGTTCTCACCCTCCTTAGACTACCACAGCAGCCTGATAGGACATTCTTCTTTTCCTTTGGTCTGCTCTAGTTTATGCTTGAAATTGCAGGCAGAGCCTTGCTCATCAGCTCAGCTAAGTATTTTTCCTGCATGCAGAGTCCACAGTGGTGTGTCACTGAGGTTGTGCATCTCCTTTGCTCCCGGACAGTTCTGTTTCTGTCTGGAGGAGGCCGGAACATGGTCTGAAACCAGCAATGTTCCAGCCCTCGGTAGTGGTTCATGATCATCATCAGAACAAAACAAAACAAAAATTCTGGTAAGGAAATGTGAGGTGTTTTTCATTACCCATGGTCCTTGAATGTTCCCATTTTATTCAAATCTATTTTTCATTATTTTTGTGACAAAAATCCTAGCATGCATATTGTAGTGAAAAATAAATAAAAATTATTAGATTAATTATCACTACACAGTCCTATTGTATAGAAATGATACTTTTGCATAAATTAATATATTGAAACCATACAGTCCCATAAATGAATACATTTAAAAATATTTTTTAAGGTCATCTTTAACATTATTAAATTCAAATGCTTAACAGAGGGCAACTAATGTGGTAATATACTCTCCAGATTACATAACCAAGTAGCCTTCTAGTGCAATTGCAAGCAACCCATTTTCCTGTTTACATGATGCTGCCAGTGGAGTACAACAGATGTTGAACTAAAAGCACGTGAGGCAGCATTGTAATATTGCCAGGCTTACCTATGGTTTTGCCCTGCTGATGCTCACTTTTGCTTATATAAGTTAGAAGACTTTTTATAAACTCCTTTTACAAAACCCACTTTTATTAGAGCAGTTTCTATGTTGAACTAATGGGTAACTTTAATATTTAGAAAACCTATTTTGCAAATAACACTTCTAAAGAATTTTTTTAAGAGTTCAGCTAAAAAACACCCCAACATTCTTATCCTTCCAACTTATCCAAATACAGCTTTCTCATGCCTACTTCTATCCCAGTGATATCCCTGTGGTTTTTAATCCTTCATTCTGCTGTGTACATCACTGGTCTCCTTACACACCAGGGAAGCCTTTTAATGTACAGAAATCTCCAGAAATGGGATGTGGCAGCTCAATACTGCAAGGTCATTTAAAGTGTTTTCTCAGCTGACTTCCTATTTCCCCAGGGGAAATTAATTTGCAGGATAACCTTCCTTCTTGGTGCAGAAAGATTAAGAATCTTGTCATATATCAAATTGGGATTTTTTTCACATAATCAGAAGTGCTTGAAGTTGAATAGTGCTCACGAAGAACAAGATACCCCAAACTAGGTTAAGAAAGGGGTAACACTTGCAAGGCATATTTTTAAGCAATGACGTTTCTAGATTTCTATAAGAGCACTTGGAAGTTGCTAGTTTGAGATGCCTGACCTTAGTGCAGTGCTCATTCTCCCACTGGTTTCACATGTTTCCTTTCTGGGCCCTTAATTATTTTAAACACACACGGCAGAATTTACCCCTGGCAAAATGCACCCCTCCCACTGGAGTTCAGCCAACTGACAAAGGAAAAATTCTTATGTGAATATTTCCTTTATTTCTTTAACTATTTTGAGCTGTATTAATTTTTAGATGCACATTTTCTAGAAATATGGGTCAGCAATGGTCTCTTACTTTCTTAGGTCATGTATACAATTTCCTCTTTTAAGAATTTTTTTTGCCTTCAGGAACATGGTTCTGCTCTGGTCACAAATCAGCAAATTGTTCAGCATCTGTGGAAATAATACCACATGAGATCTCAGAATCAGTAACTTTTCTAGAACAAATGGGGAATATATTTGAATGACCCCAGCAAGCTGTCTTGATTTGATTTTGGTGCTCCTAGTCTAAAAGTCGTGTTGTTGGGATTAATTTTTAAAAGTTAGAAAAAGCAAGTAAGCTTTTTAAACAGTGGAAGATAATTGAACATTTGTGCTTTATTAAATCTGGACGTTGCCTACCTTGGAATTAGAATAGTAATAATAAAATAAACCCAAACCAAAAAGGTTTGAGAGAACCTCTGGAGGTCCTGCTCAAAGCAAGCATAAGTTAGACTGAGCTGCTGTAGGACTTTTCCAGTTGTATTTAAATACTCCAAAGAAACTGACTCCATGTTGTTTCTGGGTTGTTATATTCCCATATGAAAGAATAATATACCTACAAGACTGTTATAGAGAGTGCTGGTATAGGTTCAGAATGGTCTGCATCACGTATTTTGGATTTGGCTTTAGAAGCATATGCAGTACTTTGTTTAATGACCCTCTTCTGACCTTCAGCTCAATTTTTCTATCACTTTTTTATTCTTTTACACTATAAGATGTGCCTAAAATCTATTCTGTATACATTGTTTTCCACTAGTAAGATAGACACTAAGTATTTCATAAAAAATCTTCACCCACCCAGAAGTTAATGGCAAAGATCCTATATATGATAGTGAGATTAAGGTTCCACTGAAGATATAGGTAAAATATGGCCTTTCTTGTATTGCTATAAACATGAAAAATCTCAGGCAATATAAAAAATGGATATTTTCCACACCACATTATTTACCTTTATTGCGATATTTGTACAATTTCCTTCATGTAGGAAATTCCTCAAACACTCCATAAATTTAAGGAATGATTCTGGTAAATGTCCAGTTGTTGTTGGCTCCCAATGTAAGATAAAACATAGGGCATATAATACCATACAGTGCTGTCCCAAAAAATAAATCTATTTATGCCTTGGACATCTCTTGATTGCAAAAAATTCTTGAAGTCAAGGTATCACAGCAAGACCATAATTCCAGACAATTTTTTCTAGGTCAGTGTCAAAACCAGTCTTTGTTGAGTTTTAAGGAAGCTTTCAGTGAAATTTCAAGCACTTGGTTGAGATTTAAATGAAACATAAAAGAGTTAAGGAACATATAAAAGAGCTGGAGGGAATGACTGAATATTGCCATAGGTGTAAGAAGAAAACAAGAAACATTCTGTGTGGAAATAGGGGAGAGCTGAGAAACTTGAGAGAAATCTGATCTAGAAAAAGTTGTTACATTTATATGAAAAAAAATGTGATGCAATTTATATGCATTTTTTCCACTAACTACACTGTAAAGCATCCACTATGGCCCCTGAGTTATTTCTTGCTCAGGTCAGACAGCAACCTTACAAGCAAGTTCTAGCCAGCTTTTAGAAGTTAAGAGTTGGGCAAGACTTTCAGAAAATTCAAGTGTTACTGGCCTATTTGCATAGAGCTGGATATGATTGGTATGGAGGTTGGAGTAATTGTTTCAGTGAAGACTCAGACTAACAGTCACAGAATCACAGAATAATATAATCATTAAAGTTGGAAAAGACCTCCAAGATCATCAGGTCCAGCTCTTAACCTGACACCACAGTGTTCACCACAAAGCCATATTCCCAACTGCCACATCCACATGTCGTTTGAACAATTCTAGGGATGGATTCCTTCACTTCCCTGGACAGTCTGTTCCACTGCTTGACAATCCTTTCAGTGTATAAATTTTTCCCAATATCCAATCTAATCCTCCCCCTGTGCAACGTGAGGACTTCTCCTCTTGTCCTGTAACTTATTGCCTGGGAGAAGAGGCCGACCCCCACCCAGCTACAACCTCCTTTCAGGCAGTTTTAGAGGATGCTAAAGACCCCCTCAACATCCTTTCTCCAGGAAAAATACCCCCAGCTTCCTCAGCCACTACTCCAGACCTTTCCTGTGCTCCAGACATTTCAACAGCTTCATTGCCCTTCTCTGGACATGCTCCAGCATCTCAATATTTTTCCTAGCCAGAAATAAGTAATTAGAAAAAATGTATCCTTAGGGTACTTTTTCTAACACATCCTATCTCTGCTCTCAACTTCGAGTCAAAGTTTCTGATTACTCTTCAGCTTACTTGCTATTTGAACCTTTTCTACTCTTCAGCTTACTTACAATTTGGACCTTCTCCACATCCATATTGCGACTTCCAGAGTGGATGTCTGTCTCTGAAAACATAAAGTCTCTGCCTCAGTGTGATCCGTAGTTCTTTGCTTTTTAGCACTGGCAGAGAAGAAGCAAAGTCAAATAGAGCACTGTGTTCCTGAGGTACCCAAGAGACACTTCTCAAATTACTTTGCTGTATATGGACTTGAACAAGCCGTATGCTGGGTATTCCTGTGATAGAGGAGCAGACACAGAGATGGGCTAGGGGGACATGGAATTACTACAGTGGTACCTTTTTTTTTTTTTAAGGTGCTGAACACCTACCACTACCAGAAAATTACACCTATTATGGGAAATTCACACTACATAGCAGGAGAACAGGCTGTTGTTTAGTTTGATAGATGGAGCTGTGAAGATTACATTTCTATTTATCAATTTCCCTGTTTGTAAACCTAAAATATATTTGCTTTATAAGTATAGTTTTCCTGGCTAGAAATGAAAGGTCGTATGTGTCCCCTTTATTGTATTTAATAGCAGCTTGGGGATGCAGAGTTTAATGTGGATTAGCTCATGACATGTGGCATTGCTAATAGCCCATCAGTCGTCCTACAGTGGTTTACCGAAGTTCTAACTGTTTGTAGCTGAGATGCTCATTCATTATATCTCTGCAACTGCTCAGATGAGGATTACATTCTCTGTCACATGCATTTATCTCCTGTGATTACATGCAATTCTGTTTCTTTTTCCAAGTATTCCAAAGCACTCAAATTTTGGGCATGATTTTCAGGGGGAGTAAGCACTGCTTGGTGGTTTCTGTTATACTCCAGGCCTCAGTGGAGATGCATTCTCCTAGGAAAAGTTTATTATTTCAGCAAGTTCTCACTTTTGGCTACTCCAAGAAAACCTCAAAAAATAGCATGACTACAGATATTTAATTAATTTGCCAACTATAGAAACAGTGTCTGGAGCACAGCTTCACGTATCTTGTGAGGGTCATGCAGAAAAACCCTCTAATTGTCGCTGACTAGACATGTATTCTTTGCAAGTGATTTTCACTGTCTTCAATCAGGCAATTGATAAGTGCAACAATTTTACTTTCAGAAGAAAGAGAAATAAATATTCTTCCACAAGCTCTCTTAGTCATCAGGTTCTCCAGGTCCCCTTTAACTTTTCCAATATTTAGGAACATTTATTTGCTAATCAGTAAAGATGTGAGACATTATAGGAAGACAAAAAGCTTTTGAAAACAGGAAAGACCAGAGCTTTAGTGCATGAGCAGTAGAAAAGCAGATTGGCTTACTTTGAGTAGTGTAAGTCCTCGACACTAGAAGAGTTACTTTTAATTTACACTAGCACAGATGAACAAGTTACCTTACCCTGGTACAAACGAACTTAGATTCTGCTTTTGTAAGGAAAATAAATGTTGGAAATGCTACTGTGGTTTTGGTGGTGGCTTTTCAGTCTCCAGTAAAGTGGAGTCATGATGTATGGACTCAGTATTTGATTACCGTTTCCTCGCTGTGCCTTGGATGGCAATCACTTAAAACAAAATGCAGTATTAACTAAAATTAAAAAACACATGGCAACAACTTAGCCCCTTATGATACAGTTATTTTGAAATTACTTTCAAAAATGTGCACCCCTGTAGCCTAGCTTTTAATTTGTATATTTTCTTAAGCACATAATAGCATAGACATCCCACTGTAAGACTGGCACCATTCATAAGTTGAGGGAATGAAAATTCAGTTTGTTTTTATTAATTCATGCAGGAGCAACACGTCTGGTATGCACAACCTACATTCACCAGTTTGTATTTAAACACTGAAAAAGAAATACAATACCTTTTTATTGCTACAGTTGCTTTAAATTAAAATTGCAAAGAAATACAATGCTAGGTAACACAAAGCTGCTTTCACTTCTCTTTAACAAAAAGTTTTATGAACATGCTGATGTATTTTGTAAACATAATAAATTTTATCTAGTGAATCAGTGGGAAAACATAGCCCCAAGGCTCACCTCTTTTGGTGTCTCTCTGAAATGATACTGCTAACATTATTTGCTAAAACTGTCATAAAAGTAAGGAGGAAAAACCTTTTAGCAAGTACTTGCAACGTTTTAATACTAATGGCATGACATTTTCTCAAATGAGAACATTTTGGTAAATGCTTACAGAGCAAAAGGCACTGCATTTTCTTTACACAAATTAAAGATAGAGCAGTAAAGGTCGTATATAAAACTTTGCCAAATAACTCTCTGCATTGGTTTTACAGTTGTTAAGAGGAGAGGCTCCAGTCTACTTGTGACATGGAGAAAGAGTGCTGGTTTGACTGTCTTTGTGAAAGTCTGAAGGATGAATGGAGCAAACCACAGAGTAAGAAGAGACAAGTTGTACAAAGATAATGATCTGGACAAAGCTTCAAGGTCTAAGGTGACAAAGAACAACCCCAAAAGCTCATCAGTGGCAATTTCGGGTTCCAGTGTTCATTGATTTCCCACCCTGGGCTTTGCCAGCTGTAATGTCACTGTCAGTCTAGTGCCAAGGCTCTGGAAAAACAGCAGCCCAAGTGTGGGATGTTCCCATGGCTATATTTGAAAAGACAAAGGCGGAAGAAAAGGCAATGAAAAACTATTGCAACTTCTCTTGTTAATGGTTGGTAGTGCTTGCAGTTATTCGTCATAACAAAAACATTTTTTCTACTTCTACAGTGTGTTCCTGTGGTTCATAAAGGCAAGAGCTGGACCTGAGCTTCATAGTGAGTGACTTGGCAACCATCATGAAGTTATCTTCAAGCAAAAGATAAGGTCAGACCTCCATAGAGGTTTCCAAGCTGGTTCCTGTCAACATGTCTTCTGTATTACTTGGGTTGAGGTTAGAAAGCTCTTTACTACAAATGTTTTAAAAACTTCATTGTAAAGACTAGTCTAGATGTACAGTTATGTTAACCTTGTCTCCATTTTTCATCTGTAAGAAAGAAACACCTTTTTTACATGAGTACATATTGAGAAAGAAATGTAAAAGAAAATTAGAAAAATATTTTTTTCCAGATTGTGTTCAATTTTTTTTTTTTTTTTTTTTTTTTTTTTTTTTTTTTTTTTTTTGGGATAAAAGTGCTCAAAAATATTTCATTGTTTTAAGTGTTGGGATGAAGGGGTTTTTAATTTCTCTTGGCAACTGAGTTTGCTGCTAAGGTTTGCTTCTGCACTCAACAGGGAAGCCTTGAAGGGAGGTTTTGAATGGTGTCAGTTGATGGCATTCTGAAATGCACATTAAATATATCAAGGCTGAGTAGCAAAACTAGTATTTATATTGCTAGTTATGTTGTATTTACCTTCTATTAAAAATTGCTAGCTTATACAAATTATACTAAACTATATTACAAGTAGCTCAATCTTGCCAAATAAAGTTCAAACACAGGAGTTTCTCAGTTTGATTGTGATTTGAAAGAAACCCCTAGTCTTTTGCTTTCCCTTAAAGTAATTGCTAAGAGCACTATAACATATAATTTGTCTTGTGTCAAAATCATCAGAAAATGACATGTTTTACTCCTATAAATAGCCTGGTTGATAGATTGAATTTTACATAGAGTGTCTTGGCATGACTATGTTTTCTCCAGCTTGGACAATGCTCTTGCATACTGTAGTCTCCCTAAAGTGATTTAGACAGTTTCCATTTTATCTCCAACTCATTTTTAGTTAATACTTTATATCTGAATGAATATTTTTAATGGATCTTTAATTTTAGTGTAACTCTGATACCTGAATTGACAAACTATGGGATTGAAGGTACTTTGTCAGATTAGTAGAATAATAAATGTAACCACAATATGTACTGGTATACATTTACGTAAAATTACAAATGGTGTGGGATAAGGAATGTCTTTCTATAATTATTTGAAAGAAAAAATTAACCAAGGGCCACAAAAACTATGTAGTCTGTTGGAAATTAGTTTTAAAAATATTTAGGTGAATATTGAACAGAAAATATGCTATCGAGCAGCTTTAGTAGGTTATGCAATAGCTTTTTAAAGAGAAACAGTTGAAGGCTTCTCATTTAAGATAAATAAAGTTTCAGGTGACAGAAAAATAAAAATTATACTGTAGGGAACAGTTTCAGCCTGGTAGAAACACAAAAAAATGGTCTAAGAAATGTTTTACTTTCTCAGTTTCTGTGCTCCTATGAAAATACTTCCCTACTATTAGAGTATCTATCTGTGTGAAACATAGTGGCAAAACAAGCTGTTCCCTTTCTTCTGTATAGGAGATGGAAGGGGAATGGAGAACTGGATAATATAAAGGGACAAATGTCTAGACCAGCTATAGATGTAAAAATAGCAGTCATATTTGAATCTGCATATATTATATTGACAGGCACCACACACAAAAGCGACTTTTGTAATGTTACATCAGGAAGCAATCCTACTCTTAACCACTGAAGAACAATAATCTCAAAGCTGCTGTGATACTTCTTAGCCAAACTCCCTCCTGCTATGAACACAAACAGAGAGAAATGTAATAAAATTATGAACAAAATCCATGGTACATAAACAGGAGAAAAAAGGCTTAATAGGATAAGAAAATTGTCTCTTTCAGTTTTTTCAATTCCAATTCTTCCCAACATACAGTGCAGAAAATGGCAGGTTGTATGTGTTTTCAGAGCAGAGAAATCTGTGATAAATTAAAAGAGTTTACACACAGGAGGTTTTGTCCAAGTCTATCCAAAACCATCCTCACCACAACAGATATGTGTAGGAGCCATTAGAATGCCATTATCCTGTCTGTCAAATGTTTTTGAACATCTTGTTGCAAACCCCAAAAGGAATAGACTGACTCTATCAACACTATCATTGTCTCTTTTTCTGCAGAATACAAAAGTCACCAAATAGACGAGCACAACTGACCAACTGATTCATCATCAACAGATTTGTCACTGCTTGAGATGACATTTTGGGTAGTTAGAATCTGAAGGCCCAAGTCCCAGATCAAAGTAGCAGTAAGAAGAAAATACTCTAAAATTTACCTGTTAATGATTCTCTTCACACAGTGCTCTGATGGAAAGCTAGAATGATTTTATATTTGTAATGAGTATCTATCTACCAGCTGCCCTATGTGGAGCTCTGAGCAATCTGACCTAGTGAAAGGTGTCCCTGTCCATAGCATGAGGATTGGAACTAGATGATCTTTAAGATCCCTTCCAACACAAGCCATTCTACAATTCTATAATATTTTTGGAATTACCTGCATGCTGCTTTTCTCTCAATTTCCATTTGAATGGAGAGACAATAATAAATAAATAAAATAAAATAAAATAAAATAAAATAAAATAAATAAATAATGTGCTGGGAAAGCATCTTTCAATTAACATTTCAAAATACCTCAACATACATGAGTGAGCAATCTGATTTATGTGCAATAGGTAAAGAGACCAAGAAATAAAGAGGTAAAAAATAGGGAATACTTACAGCTAAAAGTACCAGTGTATGGTTTTTTAATCATTTAGGTGTCTCATTCCACTGAATATGCAATTAAAATTCAGACTCAAAATAAATATAAGTAAATATTGAGTAAATTGATGCATCCTGCCATATATTTTGAGTCAGTGGCAAAAATGAGAAAAGCACACATCAAACTTGTCTAATCTTGCAGTGATACCATGTCCTATCTAAAATACAGTATAAAATACCCATTGACTTGTGTTTTATCCATAAACTTAGGGGAGTTTTAGCATTTTATTCAGCTGAGCTGAGTCAGGTCATCCAAGTTTTAGATATCAAGAAAGCATCTTTCAAAGAAAGTAGATGCCAGTGCTTACTAGTCAACTTGCATAAAGGAGCAGCAGAGCCCTTTGATTCTAAATAAAGTGAAACCAATTTAGAAAAGCTTGAGAAATGGCTGGTCTCATCTGATCAATTTTATAAAGAGATTTCGGAATATCATTGAAAACCAGGAAAGAAGCCAATGGGGCAGAGTAGGAGAGAGAGGTTGAGAATAACAGTTGTGAATGCTGGGTAGCTGTCAGAAAAGAGGAAGGATGGAGGCTCAAATTGGAACCACTACCTTTAAAATGGCATTTAATAATAAGTTTATGGATTGGCTGTTTAAACTTACATTTGGCTTCAACTTGTAACAGAAGCTGCTAGCCTGATTGCAATTTTTTTTCTATGTTAAAAATATCTGATCCTAGGTTAATTTTAAAACCCAGATTAACCATTCCTGTATATTTAAAAAAAAATCCTCTGGAAAGAAAAAGAAATGTATCACCTTAAAATGAAAAGAAGATTGCAGATATTTCTGTGAACACATGTTCTTTATTTGCTGCTCTCATTGACCACATTGGGGTTCCAGAGAAGCAATTTGCCTTTTGAAAAAAATCTACTGCATCTGGATGTTGACTGCCATATCAAAATCTCTCTAACTGATCTCTACCTGATAACTGCTGACACTGATCCTCTCTAGCCCCTGACACAATGTTTAATTGTCTTTTCTGTGGGATTTCCACATCCTTATACTGCTGTAAAAACAGTAATTGTTTCAAGTCCAGATATATTTAAAATACACTTCTTAAAATCTAAATTTTTTAGTTTGTGCATTTGTGCACTGACTACTTACATGAAATGAAATAAAGCAAACAATATTGAAAAATGCATTAAAGTAAAAAAAAAAGTATCTGATTATCTCATCCTTGGATGAAGCAGAGTGGAATAAGTAAAAATTCCCAAATACATTTATCCTATAGTACAAGAATGGTGAAGATGGAATAGGTTGTATTGTTACTATAGGAAATGATCTTTTATGGTTCAAGTCAGGGTGAGTGGAACAGACTCTTAAGGTGAATGTGCAGAGTTCATTCAGAAGCTGTACACAGTGTAAGTCGTATCATACTGTACTGAGACGCCGAGCCTCGTGTGATAGCTCGTATAGCTCGGCGGGCAGCACAGCGTCTCACTGATGACAGCCCTTGGCAGGCCAGTCACAGCAGTTTTGAGGGCGAGCCCCTCACTCTGAGAAGCAAACCCCAGGCTAAGGTGGTAGAGGCATCAGCAGAGGCGAAGAAGCAGGAGGGACTCTCCAAATGGGTTCCACAAGCAAGGTTTATTGCAGGTGAGGGGTCCAGGGATGAAAAGCCAATTTGACAGCAGGGTCCAGGGATTTTATACTCACGGAAGGAAAGGTGGGGATAAGGGTAACAGCCAATCGGGTAAGGAGACAGGGGAGGGGTTAACAAGGAGGCAACCAATGGGGGTAACTTGTAGGAGGGAACACAGGGAACAACCAATGGGGGGGGGGGGGGGGTCGAGTAACATGGAACTTTCCAGAACTAATACATAGTCAACTAAGGGTATAAATATTTATGGCCTTATACATAAAGCTAGGAGAACTGTAACCAATCAACTTGTATTAAACAAATTAAGGAAACAAAGGATCATGGGAACTTGCCATCACCACGGAGGTGATCTTAGACATCGGTGCCAGACCACCAGGACTCGGATGCTGCTGTCCCCTCTGGGGTCATAGTGGCTACAGCCACTCACACTGCAACACTGTGCCTTGTGTATAGCTATTAAATTGTACTCATCTTGTTCTTAGGTGATTCTTATGATTCCAGTTGGGCTGTGGTGCTGAAGTAGACACAAGGGATGTATCTTAAAATTATGGTTGCTCCAAAAAGTCTATTTTCTCAGTCTTGCTAATACACCTATATACTGTGAATGGGACATTGTTAGGCTAATTTAGCTCCCCGTTTCACTTTAGAGTAAAGCTAACTTTTGGGTGAACCTATTTGGGCCAAAAGTCAGAGTCCAAGAAAGTCACAAACTATTTGTTGACATGACAGATACCATCAGATGAGAAATCCTGATGATAAACAGAATAAAGACTAATGTCCATACTGAGTCATGTCTAAGACTGAAGGGTCTAGTGTTTAATTTTAGTGGCCATGAGCACATACTTAGGAAGATGAAGAAAGAAGCAAGTACTGCTCCTTTTCCTACAATACATGGTACTACTACTTAGCAATTTTCTAACCATCAGTTATTTCATATCTGGGAATTCTTTTTTCCATATTATTTTCTTAATTAAGGAATCCCCAAATTACATCTTGCCATGAATAAAAGAAATCTTCCAATTAGCCTATACAAGCTTGTGCCGGTTTGGCCAAATTTAGAAATATATCCTCTGAGAGAAAGCAGGTCACCACCCCTTCCCCACCAGGTTTGGGAAAAAATAAATTTTCCTCAAAGGAAAGTGAAAGAGATAAAAACTATTTATTTAACAAACACACGGGAAAAGGAAAATAATGCTAAATAATAAAATCTCTCGATGTGGAGAAAAAACCTGGGAAAGTGTTAGAGTCCTCCCTTTGGTATCCTCAGAGCTGGGGCTTGGCCCAGGGCCAGGCCCTCTGTGCCCGATGGAAAGTCCTCCCGATGTGCTCTGATATTGAAGCAGTCCAGTAGAAAAGGGAGAAAATCTGAAATTCCAGGGAAGGAAAAAAAAATTCAACTCTCAGTCTCTCTCCGGAGAAAAAGAAGCTGAACAGCTGGTCAAAAACTGACCCAGGAGCAGCAAGACGGGAGCTTCCTCGCTCCTCTGCCACAGCTGGGAAAAAAAAGTTGCTATCTCTATGTGACCTTGAACAAGCTGCAAACTGCTTTGAAAAAGTTTTGCTCAGTTTTTCCTTTCCCCTCTTAGGCTCAGTTTAGAGGCATAGAAAGGCACCAGAATTAATTTCTGGGCATAGGGCAGCGATATGGGATACACACCATAAAGTCACCCCAAGACAAAGCTTTAGCACAGTATAGGCTAATTGGCAGATTAGTTCATCTAATGTAGTCTAAAGAGAAAGAAAAGAATAGAGGAAGTGTATCATGTTTCAACCGCACATTTTTCCTTCCTACCACAGGTGTTTCTGTACTCTTTTAGTCTTATTTCTGGGTTATGAAATAAGTAGGCTGCAGAAGAGCTCTTAAAGTTTTTTGGTCCAACCTTCATACTAGATGAGTCCTAGTGTGCGGTGACGGAAATATAATCCATAAGTTACCTCCAAAAAATGACACAGAAGACCACTAGCACTGACTAAATACTTCTTAAGTGCTCTTTTCTTTCACTCTCTGTATTGCAATAGCTAGCTAGACACTTTATTTCACCTTAAATAATGAAAGAAAATAAAGCTGATATAAAGTGAAGGTTCTAGGTGGATTAGCTAGTCTATATCAAATGAGATCAACACAGTAGGTATTCAGTCTTGAATTTGTTTGTATCTTTTTACTACCTATTTTTTATTAGTAAAATATGCACCCTAAAAGAGCTCATGATAGTTGTGAACTGAAACTGCTGTTTGTTACATGATTAATTAATTAATCCTTACATGATTAGTTTTCTGCGGTTCCATTTGTACATGTAACTTGGGTGCCTGCTATGGAAAACTTGCTCAAGAGTGTACTTGCAGTTTCTCAGGCAGTATCTTCTTGAACAAGAAAGATGTCATTTAATGTGAATGCTGTGGATCAGAGTTTCTTTCTAGTGTATGTCAATATACTGTCATATACCATATGGGATTAGATACACCATGTATATCAACAACAGAACTGAAAAGAAGTTGTAACCCATAATAGCAAAATGCCAGGTCAGACATTGCTTTTTTTTTCGTATGGTGCCTGGGAAATACTCTTATAGATATTTTCAGGAGAGAAATAACTGTCTCTGTAGTGATTTAAAGACAAACATCCCCCTTCCCTCAGAAAATCACAAGTAACAGAACTGGAGAAAAAACTTCCTTCTAGATTTATACAGTTAGACACAAAACATGAATCTTCTCATGAAAAAGAAATACATGCAGAATTACACACAGACAAAGGTTAACAGAGCTCATTAATCAGATAGTTGAACATATTTTATTTAGGGCAAACAAAAATTTAATGAGTAGTGGGGGAAAACAATGAGATGCAACTTCCTAGCCAAAATTATTTTGCAGACAGAATTATTCTAACTTTCCTGATAGTGCTAATGTAATTACTATGAAATGACAATAATTTTTCTGTTGATTTCTATATGTCAGTGTTTTAGTCAAGGTCTTAACTTAAAAATTGTGTAAATCTGTATGTTAATGGACTCAGTTCTTCATTTAAACTCCAAACAAAAGCTACAGTTACTTCACAGGAAATTACAATAATGATAAAGTCATTTTACTCAGGGAAAAAGAAAAAAAACACTAAACCCCTCCTGTGGAGAATAAGAACCAGAGGAATTCTATTAATAATTTAAAGATCAATTAGCACTGTGCTGTTAGGAAATTTTACTAATTCTTTACAGATAGAATGTTTTTTTCTGTGCAGACAGCAATAATATCTATATTATTTATGAACAACAACAAATTATTCTAGCTTTTAAGACATGGAGCGATAGCATTAATCAGTTGCAGCTTTAAAACAAAGTTAAAGGCTTGGCTGTTCATCCCATTTTATACAGATTGATTTACTCAGAATAATAATGATACCCAGATTTAAGAAAGAAAATCTGTGAATGGACGTATCTAGCATATATGTGAAATCCAAGAATTCTATCTTAATAATTGATACATTTCTGCCTAACAGATAAAAGAATGCAAGGCAATAGTCTTCACCCAAGTAAATTTATCTCTGAAAACACATGTAAATGTAATGTGACAGACTGGAATTTCTCTATCATTAAAATGCTGAATTGTTCTTTTGATGGGTGCATGAACACAATTTCTGTTTACCTGTACAGGGTGTACAAGCCTCATGTAGGGGAAGGAGGAATTTTTGTTGCAAAAACTGGTATGAACTAAATTCCTTTACTTCAAGAGTTTGGAACAATTATATATACTCAGAATAATCCAATGGTTCTGCCAAGTAGTCAATTCCCATTTTCTTGAAGCAGACCAATCTGGTTATTAAGGACTCTACATCTGTGTGTAATTTAATATCAGGATGTTCAATTAGCTACAGAGGGGTGACCCTTGGAAGTTCTACCACTAACTCAGTCAAGAAGCATACAAATTCAAAGCCATTTGCAAGCCAGGCTACGTGTGTTAAGCTGGAAGACGTTATTAGCACAGAGATGACGTGTCTATGCTCTTAAGAGCAGCCTCTGGATTTAGTCCCAAGAGATGTTTAGTTGAGATCATGTGGCCTGCCTGCAGGCTGCCTGATGAAAGATCCCATTTCTCTCTAGCCATACCATGTTTTCTGGCTTGCTGGCCACATGGAGCTGAGTTGTCTTGAGGACAGCCTCAGGTCTTCCCTTCAGCAGACTGCACACACTTGCACAGGGAGCCTGGACAATTATGCTTTGAACCTTTGTCTAAATTTTGGGGCCTGCAACTCATACTGTCAACCCATACAGATAAAACCTATTTTGTGGGTGGGATACACATTTCTTTTGCAAATATTAAGACTGGCACGTTATAAGATGCATAATTAAGAGCTGCATACACTAAACTTTGAAAAGTGAAGGAGATTGTATTCAGCCGTACGTTTAAGAATAAAATGCTTTACAGCCCTGAAGTACTTACACTGGAGCAGAGGTAGGAATAGAGTTTCAGAGACTGATATTTGTGTTTTTAATAGTATTATAATAGAATTGCCTAGCGGAAATACAGAAAAGACAGCATGGAGACTGTGTAGTACTGTAGAAGGGTAGTTGTAAGTAGATAATCTATTAATGTGCCAAAAACTATGGTTAAATATTTTTTATGTCATATTTCCCTTTTGGACTAGGGGAATACCCGCCTGGTGAGATGGCTCCTTTTGTTCCCAGTCTATGACACCCAGGTGCATTTGTGACTTGACTCTCTTTTCTCTATTCTGCTCTGACAGATGGGTACCTAAATGCATAACCCTGCAGATCCCTCAGATCTTTTTCTGAAGCTGTCTTCTAACTCCTTTTTCAGGCACAGTTATTTCAAAGTAGCACTGTTTTAGTAGCAACACATATAGATTAAATTCTTGTTTGGGCATAAAACATCATTTTATTTTCTAATGCAAAGATGAGAGATTTTGTCACCTTCATTTTTTTCACTTTTAGGAGGTTTTCACTGTAATGTATCCATATCCAAAGTATTTGTTAGCATTGTGGAAAAGAGTTTTAACCTCATGACCAATACTTTAAATGAAAAGTATTTAATTTGGAATTCATGATGTTCATTATCTCTCATCCTCATTAACTTTGATTTGTCACATTCTCTTACTGCAGGAGGTAAGTAGTTTGTCATTTCTCTTCCTAGAAAGTCAATAACACAAAAAATGCAACAACATTTTTTTTCCCAAGAACAACACAAAAGAGAAATTAAGTCATTAATAAAAATATATAGAAACACTTTGCAGATATGAAAACCACCTGCCAATATAACTAGAAGGTAGGAAATCTATGAGGACTGACCAGTATAGAATATACAGTATTTCATTACACTCATGGAATTAAAGTCTAATTAAAATACTTAAAAATTGAAGTTGTAATGAGAAATTTTAAGCAATGTATTCAGGATAAAATTTGAGATGTTGGCAAAGGTATTTGGGATTTGTGTTAGTCTCATGTTTCTGTAGATTTTTCTTCCTTTGAAATACGTAGGAAGAAATATGAATTGCAAGTGAATCTTCAGTAATAAAAATAGTTTGTCACCATAGTTCACCCCAAAGTGAACTTTACATTGTATTACAAGAAAAGGTCAACATTTTGTTGTCTGAGAAGATGAATAATTTATTCAAAGCATTAAAGGAAAATCAACTAAATGTAGGTCTTACTTTTTGTTTATTTCCTAGTTAGAAGTTGTTCTGTTTTACCAAGAATACTAATTTAACTTATTTTTTTCCTATTCACATCCCATGTAGAGTATCCTTTTTCTCAGCTATATGTTTAGTAGTCTTACCTAATTCTATAACAATGAATCTACTCTTGAGTGTGCATGCATCTGTGTCATGTGGCCATATATGTGTGTATATTTCAGAAGAAAAAACCCAACATGTATCTTATATTTCTGTAAAAAGACTTAGTTCCTTGTATTCATATTTGAAGTGTTAAAATAACCAAAGGGTGTTCAGAGTTTAATGCTTGATTCCTAAGGATATTTTGTTCTATACCTCTATACAGACCACAGAATTAAGAACTTTAACATTTTCCCTAAGAATATAAGTACATGTTAAAAATAATAAAAATCAAAGCTGATGCAAGCTACATATCTACAATGAATAACCCAATAATGCAATTACTTAAGGTATTTTATGTACTAGCAAGGCCAATAATATAAGGTAACACCTATCTGAAAACAGCTGAGGCCGTAATTTGTTTCTCATATCTATAAGAAAACTACATAGTTTCAAAATCCAAAGGTTAGTGGAAAAAAAAAAAAAAGAAATTTAGTAGTGGTTAACATGATCAGCTAGATAAAAAAATGTACTGAAATATCTATTTTATCATGGATATCGGCAAATGTGCTTTCCCTAAAGACAAATTGTATTTCTGAGGGAAAGAGGTGTTAATTGTCTACAATCCACAAGCTCAAGACCTATACAGATATTAGCAATCAGGAAATAATCATGAAAGAAGATACTTTTTCTGTAATTTATCTGACAATCTCATGCTATTTACAAATATCTTTAACTTCTCCTCTTTACAAAGGAATCACATTGAGATGTGGTGAGGACATGTTGTTCTCTTTACTCCTGGAAACTATCTATGACTGAAAAAAAAAATCTGGCTTCCAGTTATGTGTTAAAATTCACTTTGAATAGAAATATACCTATGTAATAAACATAAACAAAATGATGATTATTAAACAGCATTTGCAGTGCTTTGGTCATGAAATGCATAAAAGGGAAACCACAATCTCTAAGCTCTTATTAAAATACAGTATTTTAGAAGAGTCCTTTTGTTTTCTGTTTTTTAATGCTAAAAAAAAAAAAAAAGAGCTGGTTTATGCTATTTTTATTTTAATAACTTTAGTTTGAACCTTAAAAATGTAATATTTTTTAGACAAAGTAAATGTCTCTTTAGGAAAATGTCCTTGCTATTTATGACATAAAATATTTTTTAAATAATGTGTATGTCTCTAAGTGTGAATACTATTATGTCTTAAATCTTACTGCACGTTCAATCCTAGCGTTTTACCTTCATCTGAACTCATTAAAGCCTGAATTTATTTTAGTGATATTTTTTATTTTATTCATAACGTTTTTATCAGTAAAAAAATCTTAAAGCATTTTGTTGTGAAACATTACTGGAGTAGTTCAGAAGCTGCTAATCCTAATATAAAAGAATTTTTGGGTAGTATTGAATTCTACTACTCTGAGCAAAGGTCTGACTTGTATTATGAGGACAAGACAACAGAAGCAAGAGCAATGTCTGTTTAAAGTGAATGTTAACACTGAAGATTCAAATCAATGACATGAGCAATTGCACATCTTATTGATAATTTATGTAGTGTCTTTTATTTTTTGGGAAAGCAACATATTATACATCAAAGTGTATATGGGCAGTCTTGCACCTTTTACAGATCATACTTGAATGAATTTGTTTGTCAGTTTTATTGTTCACAATTGCATTATATTTCATATATTTTTGCTTTCTGAAGCAGTTTATTACATCCTTGGTCAGCAATCCTGAGCAGTACAAATGCTGTGTAAATAAATTCAGTGCAATGGCATCTAATGGATGTTGTAGTCCTACTATAGAAAACCTTTGGTTTAGACACCATACTTGCTGTCTCAGAAGAACTAATTCTATTTCAATCTTTGTTATTAGATTTATTTAGATCATTAATATTATGTGATGAAAGTTAAAAAAATAAAAAGAAATATGTTTTGCTAATAATTTGCTGTTTGCTGTAAGTCCTTTTTGATTTTGCCCCAGTTTTTGGCTACAGTGGGAGAAGACTTGGAACTTTTTGTCAAAATAACTTCTAAGAATATTTTTGGCAACTTTTCAAGATACACTATATCAGAACAGGGAAGATTTAAAACTGTAGCTCATACAGTTGTGGCTACTAGTGTGACAAAATATCAAAGTGACAATCATTAAAAAACCAAACCAAAACCAAACACCTAAAGTCCCCAAATAAACAACTAATCAAGAGGATATAAGGTTATTTAACATTTCCAGTTACCTCTTAATACACTGTTTCAAATTCTAACTAATAACTGTAAAAAGGTAGTGAGATGTGATCTTAACGGAACAGTTTTCCCTGCTATACCCTGCACCTGGCTGCAACTTCTTGTCGCTTCACAGACTTGAATACCTCCATGCTCTTCACTGCTGATCCTGCACAAGCTGAAAGCAGCATCAATTTTCGCATAGATTGTGACAGAAACACCATTAAGTCCTTAGACTGTGATGGGCAGGCGTGCCTTGAATGAAATTTGTTCTGGAAAACTTAACAGCCACCTCATGGCTGATTAAGGAACAGCATCATCCATTTATTTGCTGAAAGATACCAGCACTGACAGAAATCCTTGAGGTCGGTTTAAATCAGGCATATCAGATTTCCATTAAGTATATATACTATTTCCTGGAAAAAAATAAGAGCACTGAACTAGTAAACATGAAATACTGAGGAATGTCCTCTGACAGGAAAGCTCAAGGACAGTCAGTCAGAAAGCTCAGATATCTGTTCTGTCTGAAACACCCTCTCACTGGACAAAATAATGGAACTATCAAAACTTTCTCCCTGGCTAAAGATCACACTATGCTGTGAAGAAAAACCTTAGGAATAGAATCATGTGCACTAAATTACAAAAACATGGTTCTTATCAGGACGACAGAACAAAGTAGACTACAAGTCAGAGAGTGTCAAAGACAAGAACTGAACTAGGTGGACCTTCAGTCTGATCTAGAACAGTGTCTTCTGCATTCTCATGAAAGCAAAAAATTCTTGTAGTTTGGACTTGTGTAGAAAAAGAAGATGCAGAAGAATGTTGCTAGCCAGAGGAGTGCCCTCGGGAATCTGCATCCACAAATGTGTGACCTTTTGCTCATTGCCTTCCACACAGCACAGAGCCGCTGACTTTTGCACCTAGGGATTCCTAAGCAATTTTATAGGGCTTGCCATAGACATGACATGCCATTTTCCTTCCCAGAGAGCAGGGAACTCTCTTCTCAGTGGTACAGTACTAACAGACCTGAGCACTGGTAGGCATACACATCCTTAGTTCTGTCTCCCTATCCAGAAATGTATTATTTCACCCCACACAGTCTTACAAACAGCCTTACTGATACTGTTAGCCTGTAAATAATGGTACACTGTGTACTTGCCTATCTCGCCTGGAAATTCCTGGAGCGTATTTATGTAGCAGTGGTTGTCTTTTATGAGAGGAAAAAGTAAGGAATAAGGCACACATAAATAACACACACTTTCTTCAAACTCAATATAAGAGGTTGAGGCAGTGCAAGTGGCTCCAGCCACTCTATCTCCAGAAGAGAACTCAGACAACCAAGTGCGATGGTCAGCAACCCAAGCTTAGCGTATAACTTTGCAGTCACAGTGAGAACCCATAATTCCTTTGTTCTGCTGTTTGCATGTTTCTCCTCCCTGTTTATGTATGAAGTTATGTATATTCATTTCCCTTCTTTAATATGTATCAGTTCTGGAAAGTTCTTTGTTCCTTGATGCCCCATTGGATCCTTCCCTAAGTCCCATCTATGTATTGTCCCCATTGGTTTCCTTGCTGTCAACCCCACCTACTTGCCTTTACTCCATTGGCTGAGATCCCCTTCCCCGCCTATTCCATACTCACTATAAAATCCCTGGACCCTGTCATAAACTTGGCTCTTTGTTCCTGCCGTTTCACTGGTTTGAGTCTGCGTGGAACACATATGGAGACTCCCCTCTCTTTCTTCTTTGCCTTTGTGCCTTTATTCCAGCAACAGGAGGAAAGCTCCTTTGGGTGAGGAGCTCTACCCCTTCTTTGTGTGTCTCTCAGCAGGGATTGCCGAGGGGTTGTAGCTTTGACCTCCGGGCTTCCTTTTGTTGGCACACGAGGGGTAAACCCCCTTCAGCTTCCTCTCAGCTGCAAAAACCCCTCAAGAAGTGGCAGACTGCTTTCCAAGGATGATGAGACAGTGAGTAATTTAAATGCCAAGTAGCAAAAGTTGTCGAGAACATCTCATACAGGTTGACTGGCTTTGAATTGTAATGTTTCTTTTAATTTGTTCCATTACATAACTGCTTTAGGAACATCTCCTAGTTTGAACCTCTCTTGCATTTTATCACTCATTCTCAATTTTTTTCCATAGAAACTTTAGTCAAGGTGAGATATTTGTGCTGGGGAAAATGATAAGGTTAGCAAAAATACCAGTCCTTAAAAGCTCTGTTCATTGTATACTTCCTGAAGTGGAATTATGTTTTCTTATTAAACTTTTCTAATTTTAAGAGAGATTTTTCTTCACAGAAAGTGAGTTTCCTGACTCACAATGTCAGATTTTCTGAGCACAGCTCTTAGGTTAATGGAAAAATCTAACGAACAACAGCATATTTCTTTAAAGTCAATAAATTGTCCATTAAGTGTTCTCTTTTTGATGGAAAAGTAATTGTTTGATGTTTCCTTGTCTTCCTAGGAAGACATACACTTTTGCTGCATTTTCACCTTCACAAAGGAGGAAAATGTCTTCAAGTAACGTGGCAGGGTTGCAGCCCTTTATTGTTAATTTGCTTTATGTTCAGGTAATATCTTTGACTCACCTTATTTCAAAATTGTCCTTAATATGTATGAGGCCTAAACATTTCTTGCTGAAAGAGGTAAAAATGTGAAGTCTGATACCATCCACTGTTGGAGATGCGGCATTAAAATTAACACCTCTTAGATTTAAGTCTGGTATTGCCAAATTTAGTGTAAATTTCATGATTTAACAACCTGAAAAGCATTGTAAATTAAGAGCTAAACATTAATTTCTTCTTATTTATCTTCAGTGTTCTATCTTTCTTGATCTATAGATTCACATTTTTAACATTTAACTATGAGTGTGTAGGGGTTTTTTCCCTTATGACAACCTCACTTCAGAAACTGTGACTTTAGAAATGCTATATTAGCCACATTGTATGAGTTGATAGCAACTGATGTAACAATTACCATTTACTAGTCCAGATCTAACAATATCCAGTCATGTTGAAATTTATGTTACAAATCTAGTAAATTATTTTTTTATCACTGTGTTTCTCTTAACAATCTTCTGTGAATTTCTGAAACATTCATTTAAAATTCTATCCAAGATAATGGCCATTTTTATGACAGGAATCCTTGATAACTGCCCATGTGGATGATGAAAAGAAAAATTCAAGAAAAAGGTCAAAAACTTCTGATAAAGCAAATTTCATCTGGAAATGCTAAAAAGCTGGAGTTAATGGAGGAAACTAATAAAATATTCTTTTGTTTTTTCTCACTTTAAGGAAAAATATTTGAGAATATAAAGCATTTTTCCTATTTCAAAATTTGTGAATGTATTACAGTTACACAGACACTAGCAAATTAGATACTAACAGACTTCAGTGTATTTTAATGTCCAAATACAAATATTTGTGTGGGAGCTTGGTGTTCAATAACTTACAGAAACTAGTGGAGACCTAGGAGCTGGTTCAATTGCCCATGAATTGTGTTTTGAGATCCCTATGGGAGTCCTGCCTCGCCTGCAGCATTTTCTCTAGGGCATCACTTCTTTGTCATCTCTCAACTGCCTTGTGAGTATGGCTTAGATACTGAAGACATTTAAAATTACACCTGATTCTTATATGTTAGCATTTGCTCATTATTTAGCTTTTGTACCGCTACTGAGCACACGAGGGGAAAAAAGCTTTGGTGCCAGATGCTTGATGAACTTTTTCTTTTCTTCTGTTTCTTCTATTTCAGCAGCATCCTTTTGTCTCTCTGGCTCCTCGTGCAGTTCGAAAATCTAATGTCTCACAGTAGAACTTAACATGCACCTGGAAAAAGTAGCTAAAAGTGAAATGTTAGTAGTTTTCAACTGTATTTTAGTCTTCCAACACCACTTAGTCAACTGAATGAATAACTAGATGCTATTCAGATACAAAAGCGAGTCTTGATTTGTAGAGAGGCCATATATTTGACCCTGGAGAAGAGAATTTGAGTAACTCTTTGTCTGTATTTTCTATCAAGATTCATCAAGCAGGGAATTAACTCCAAAATTATGAAAAAATAAACAATAGTAAATGCTTCTTTCATGCCACTGATTATTGAATATAGAAAATTTGTATCAAATGCTGTAGTGCTCATCTTCACTGTGTGTGAGAAATGTTAAGAAATATACTCCAGCTTTTCTTTCTTTGGTGCTATTCAGCTCTCCCTAAATGTTGACAAATTTTCCATCTGATTCTATATGGAAATATATACACCTTACATGCTGGGTAAGAGAGAATGACAAAGCAGCAGTGAAAAGAATCTACCAAAGACAGTTGTCATCAGACTACATCCCTGTAGAACATTGCTGAGAATTTCAAAGCTGTCATATTGCTTATCACTGTCATATTGCTTATGAAAGCGTCATCTTGGAAAAGCTGAATCATAGTAAAGAGGGCAAGGACAAGAGGATATGAATAGATACGGAAAACATTTCTCATACAGTTTCCTGTGGTTTACTTTTGTCATAATCACGTTGCTTGCAGTTGCTTCAAAAAAAAAAAAAAAATTCTTGCCCATAGGTGGTTTTCTAGACTAAATGTCTCTTGTCTTCCTAGAAGCATGAAATCAGCAATACTTTCAATAGTTTCATCCTCCTCTGGATAACTCTTATCTAAGCCCTGCCTGTATCACATACAAGGACATCTCTGTTTGTTGGGGTTTTTTTCATTAATTAATATTCTTTGTTTTTACATAATTTGTGAAGTTTAGAATCATAATGGCTGGTTTCAGTCCTCTTTTTCCTTTTGAAGTAACCAAAACAGGAGGTATATTTTGAATATCAGCACTTTAGCTGGTGTTCCTGCTAATACGCTCTGCTTCATCCCCGCGCTACCAAGTGCTTCAGAGTCACAAATAGGTGCCTCTTTGTAGGAAGGTCTGCAATGGCCAAAGCTACAATTTCCAGAAGCAGTATCTGCACATGAGCAGTATTCATGATGGTGGATACACAGCATTGGGTCTGTTTCCTTTTGACAGGGACTATGTCTTGGTTTAGAGAACACAATTTGGACTTTTAATAGATAAAGGCTCTTTTTTATGTTATATAATCATTCTAAATCTTCATTCTCAAATAATGAAGATTTTGCAAAGATCAAGCCAATAAACAGATTAAATTAGAACTCCTTCCAATGAGCTCTTGGTTGATTTGCGATTAGCATGTCACATTCAGTAATGTCAGTTCAAACCTTTTATTCTAATTAGGAGAAGATAATAAGACATGACTTTTTTAATGTGGTGTGTTTTACGTTTCTTGCAATGAGCCACATTTGACACTGAGCATGACAATGAAAAAGCATCTGGTATTAAAGTAATATAAAAGTAAAATACAAAAAGCAGTCTTACATAATCAAAATAATGCTGCAAATTAAATAATATAATATTTTAGCTAATGGATCATACTCTAATATACTATGACATGCCAGTAGTGTTAATGCTTAATATGAAATGACGTGATGTCTAATACAGAAGAAAAACAAATTTTAAAATGTTGGAATTTCCTGTGCAACAGAAAATGTGACTGCTGTCTGGCTCTAGAGACAGAAGAATGGTGAGGGTGTGAAGAAAAACTGAAGAATAGAAGGAGGGGAACATTTGAAGAAAAAGACAATATAGTGTGGCTCATACTTTGGGATTAGTGAGGTTGATCTCCACCAGAAGTTTATAACCTTTGTTAACATCTTTCTGTGTTGACTTCTCCCCTGCACTGAGCACATACTGGAGCTAACCGTGCCAGCCTGGTGCTGTAAGAGGCAGGAACAAGGAGCATGAACTGGCTCAGGACTGCATCATGCCTGCGCAGTGCAAATGGCCCAGTGGCTAAAAAACATTAGAACCTACCCTGAGACAAATACTTCTGTGCTCATTATCATAACCTACTGAGGGCTCAAATTAAGGGCTGTGTAAATGTGGTCAAACAAACGAAAAAAAAGGGAATTAATCTAATTTTTGTCAGACAACTATCTTTATGGATATGGTAGAAAAACAGATTAAAAATGCTTATTGGAAGACCCAAGAATAGCAAGATAAATTTGGATAACCAGTTCACAAATTCATCTTGAGACGTGCATATTAATGATGCACAACATAAGGGAAATTCTAGTTTAAAGTAAAGGGGACATGCTACTTAACACACTTTTCTGATCAGTGAAAAGAGAGATCCATGGACAGGTATGCTTTTCATGTGATTGTTCATTTGAACATTTTCCCTGTACACTGTGATGTTTTTCTGGAAATAAGATGTTCAAGGTCTCTACTGTTGATAATCTCAATTTAAAAATGAGGAATTCACATTTATTGCCTAAATTCAGTTAGGCTTGGTACATAATTTGTTTCAATTCACTTGTATTATATTTAGGTTCCCTGCCATTCTTACAACATATAGCTCAAGGACTTCTATGTCACCCTTAGGAAATGAAAATTAAAATTGATTCTTCGTTTTGTTTTTTTTTTTTCTTTTTTTTATACCATGAGTATTTCTTCCAGCATCTTCAATTTTAGTCTGCTCCATTGCCATATAATTTAAGAGCAGGCAGTGGAGCACTTTGTTCTGGTAGATCAGGAACATTTAGAATAATACTGCATTTTCCAACAGACTGGCTGGCTGCCATTTTGGAATTCTGAAGAGTCTAGGGAAAATTTGAGAATTATAAACATATTTATTATTAGGCTGAATTTTAGAGATATCCTAGATCCATCAGGATGAATCTGCCATTCTGTGTCTCAAATTAATAAGTTTTCCCTTTAAACCGATATATATGTATATATATATTTACAAGTCTCTTTGGGTTAAGGATAAATGAATTGTCAAAAAATTCAACTTAAAAGGAATCCCATTTATTTAACGAAGTATTTAACCATGTTATCAACAGATAAAAGGGAAAGACAGAAGGCCATGATTTCTGGATATTAAGGTTTTTTTCCTCTCTTACCAACATCTTACCAATATCTGTTTTCACCCCACAACAACAAGATCTGGTGTGAGCAGCTGATGTTCATTTGAAGGAAATGGGCTTATATAAAGTTGAATTTCACCCAATAGTATCTTTTTTGATTGGATTTTTGAACTTAATTAAAAGACATCTGATTAGTACCTTAATTATGTTTGTCATATTTCAAACAAAGAAGTAAGAGCATCATTACAGGTATTTTTCTTTTAAACTGCCATTCTTAGAATCTAAAAAAGTACTAAGATTAAATTAACTGCTGTTATTCATTGAATTATAGATTGTGAATAGAATCCTGGTGCAAATATTTTAACAATGTATTTATATTAGTATTATAAACTATTAAGTGCCTAATTTGTAAAGCAGTGCTTGTTCATCTGTTATTAGGCTTTGCAGATTTTTGTTATGGCATCAGGAACAAAGTAATTAATGATAATAACAACAAGAATTATATAACAACAAGAGTACTGTGAGAAATAATATAAAGACTATAATTTTAGGACGTATACATTTGTCATGCAGTGAAGCTTGCTCGCGTAGTGACCATTAAATATTTCTAATTTACTAGTGTTCATTGTAACTAGTTTGGCTCGAAGAGGCAGGAAATCTCTGCTTCAGAGAACGGAAACTTATATGTATAGGGTTGACATTATTTAATAATTTATTTTGTGCATAGGGCTTCATTTACTGGAAGATATGGGCAGTATTTCAAATTATAATGCCCACAGAGTATAATTCAGAGAAAGATAATTCCCTACTTTTGTGTTTCATCCAATTGGTCCTCTCTGTTTTTCCAAGGAGATGAAGATTTATGACACATTTAGGCTTCAGAATCATTATTACCTGTCTCTGCCTAACATTTGACTAAGTCCTTGCATGCTTATTATTACAATGAAGTCCTCCTTAATGAATTCTAATTTTTTTCTGATTTTGTTACAGTTACAGATTCAAGTTGCATGCTAATTTTCTTTGGCTTTCTTAGGAATCCATTATAATCAAAATTTTTTTTTCAAAAAATGAATAATTTGAATTTTGTAACTGGCATTCTCCAATCAAAAATTCTTTAGAAGAAAGAAATTGATGACTGTTTCTTTTGTTTATTTTTATTCATACCTAGTATTGTCTTAAGAGTTTCTTAAAAAGGAAAAAAAAGCTTAAAGTACATTCAATTATAAATTCTTTAGAGCAGAGGATGTACAGGTTATGTGCTTAATAATACAGCAAATATTCCAAGTAATGTATAGCATGGTCTATTTTGTCTCATATTTCTTCAGATTATTTCAGTTAATCTCAGACGTGCAGAAAATATATCTTCTTCTTGTGATTCTCTTACTCCTACTCTGTGTATTCTTTTTAAATAACATCTAATTCTGCATTCAAAGTGGTAGCTTTTATTGCCTACATGCACAGATTTTCAAAATCTGTATTGGCTGAATTTTAGTAAGAACATTTCCCTTTCTGTCTGAAAATTGGACATTTTATTCTATATCATTGTTGTTTTCTTACCTGCTTTTCCTAATTCTCTTCTAAAGAGCTTTCATTTTGGTATCATTTCAGAAATTTGGGGGGGTGATTCCATATGATTCCATAAAATTTTGTGAAAATAATTCCTTTTAAATAAAATGAAATTATGTTACGCCATAGCTATTAATGGCAACCTTTTCATGGACAGCTTCTATAGCTGAGTCACTCTCATGGTGGATGCTTTTTTACTGTTTCAAGTGTGTGTTAGGTTTATTTTCTTCTGATATGGGCCTGCAATATCAGTATTATCAAGAAATTCTGTAGAAATAAAATACATTCAACATTCTATTTTGTTTATACACGTCTTCACATTTTCGTACATAATACTATACTAGATATAAATCCAGTTATAAAAGTCTTCAGTATGATATTGTGAGTTGTAAATTACAAAAATAATTTCTGAGGCAAAGTGTTACATTAAGAGCACTCTTTATTAAGATTTAAGAGGTTTAACAAAAATTAGATAGAAGAGCTGTTAAACTGGTAAGTTTTCAGTTAGCATATTATGAAGGGAAAAACATATTTGAAAAAGAAGTCTTTAAAATAAAAGTAGTAGCTCAACACATAAATTGTTCACCTTCATAAACATTTCTGTGAAAGAATCTTCCTAAACCTGCTGTGATGCTTCTCCCTCAAAAAAAAGGGCTATTAAACTCTGGAAAGAATTGTACACTGAAATGATCCATAGAGACTTCAAGTGAAGGAGAGGCAGAAGCATTCAGTAGCTCAGGGATTTTCAGAATGACATAAATCTCCATAAGGTTTGTGTCTGCCCTGTGAAGAAAATCAGGTTATTCTAGACATCAAAAAGCATTTCAAAAGTCCTAAGAAGAGCACTGCGTAAAGAGTTGCCCATAATGAGGAAGTTATAGATAGAAGGATTTTGGTGGAATTTAAGTCGCCAGAATACGTCCAAAAAACCCCCCAGTGATTGTACTACTGAAAAAACAAGCTAAAATATGTTTACATTCCAATACTAGCCAGTCAAGAAAGCATCTAGTTCTAAGTCTTATCTCCCCTTATCAATATTTATCAACAAGTTTTACTAATTGAAATGATTATGTATGAGGAAGCACTGCTTTCACGGAACAGAAAATGACTACATTACAATAAAAGTCTATGTTTTCAAATTAAGATATGGATTATGTAGCCATGTTTAAACTGGTCTGAATGAACACTGTGAGCCCTTTCATTTGGCCATGTGATTTCCTCAGGAAGCTATGCTGTATACTCGCGCTGTGTTTGAGGGCACCTCGTCTGCATGCTGCTTTCTGCTTGCTGTGATTTTTTTAGGTCTAGAGGAATATATGGACTGGTTAATGTTAGAGACAAAGCGGTCCTCCATTCTCTGTGAAAATTGCTGTTTTCTAAGCTGTGATACAAATGTTTGTAACTGACTTGTAATACGTTGTTTCTAAAGGAGAGAAGCTTGTTTCAGCTCTGGTCATTTGAAGCTATGGTTCTTGTTTCATCTCTCTCTGTACCTAAACGCTTCTACTATGCTTTTTTTCCCCTCAAAGACTCATAATATTTAATTTGGTCCAAATAATGACTTAGGGCTCCTTGGGGTGGGTTTAAATACTTTAAAAATTGGGTTAATTCACTTTGTATGATTTTGGAAATCCAGTTGGGTTTATTTGATCTGTTCAATTGTGGTGTAATAAAAGTAAAAAAGAGAAAATAAGAGAGAGAAAGAAGTCATCTGCAAACACAATTTTGTTTTTTAAATCATCTGTCTTACATTTTAAAGAATTAAAATGGAAGAGGCATAATATCCTTCAGCATTGCTTCATGTAATAACAAATCTGTATTCTGATACCTAGCAATTGGTAATCACCAGTAATTAGTTTCATTACAGCAAAATCTGTCGATGGCATGTGCGGTTGAAATTCAGCAGGAAAGCTGACGGGGAAAGTGAGTAAAAATGCAATGAGTTTTAGACTGTGCTTATGAAAAGTATTTTGGATGGATATATGTGACAGAACGTAAAAGAGGCAATACTTTTGCAGAAGAAGAAAACACAAAATTGGATACACAATAATGTGAGAAGGTCCATAGAAGAGGGAAAGGGGATGAGAAGGAGATGACAAAAACCAATAATTGGAGAAGAAATATTGAAACTATAGTGGGAAATTAAGTCAGATGAAAGAAAGGAAAAGATGAAAGAAAGAGGAAGAAAATGTGGTTTACCTGAGCTCCTCCATATAGATGATTCTCAGTAAGGGCTCCCTACACTAAGTACCCAATGCCAGTGCTGCAATGGGTACTGCAGACACAGCATTCTTTGTCATTTACACTCATCACTCTCCAGACAGAAGTCATCTGCAAGTCTCATCTGCATGTGCAGCAGCTTGATTCCTTGTTTACCCTGCAATATTCCCATGGACACAAAGACCACAAACACTTTGATCACCCCCACTTTCTTCATGATCAGTGGGAGATCTGTTTTGTCTCCAAGCAGTTATTGTCCCCATTCCACAGGATTCTTCTTGATACTTTAGCTTTAAATTGCCTAAACCATGACAATGATTAGTCATTGTCAGCAGGAGGTGGTTGGACTGGAAAATGTGTCTATGTGATATGATTCATGTTCACCTTCAGAAATGGTCTTCTTTCTTTTGGGCTGTGTTCCTGATTCTTTTTATTTCTTTTGCTATCTTCATGGTAAATGTTACAGGCAACAGGAATTTCAAAGCAAGATTGTTTCCCTTTTACACTGTAATATGTTTTCCTGTTTGGAAACATCACCAACTGTGTTGAGAACAGGATGTTTGTCTTTCTCTGTCAGCTTCCCTCAGTACAAGACTTTCAGACATATATCTTTCTCTCTGGACTTGAGTGCCCATCTCACACACAGAGAGGTGTTCTTAGGGTCCACTTACCACGTGTCACAGAAATTTGTTCCTCACACTGTAGATTGTAATGTTGAATGAGCAAATGAGGATATGAGCAAATACTGTCCAGAACATCTCCAGTACTGACAAATGCACATTGATAAATATAGTAAACTTATTTAATTTATTTAAGGCTAGAATTAAATATATACCAGGGTTATCAAGAATAATAATATACTAAGTTAATATATATTAATATAAAGTTCAGAAATACAGTGATAAATAGTCTCCACACATCACAAACCAGCTGACTTTAGCCATTCTGACAAATGAAATTTATGTATTTCAGTAATTCACAGGAGTCACCTACACTGCCTTAGACAACATATATATTTTATATCTTTAATGGAGGTAAGTGTGATAAGCAAAGGACCTTCTATCATTGTCATGATGAATACAAAGCAGTGACAAAGTGTAGACATGCTCTTAATCAACTGCTTGATGCTTTTGACACATTTCAGTTCGTGCTCAGTGAGTTTGACAGTTGAGATCTAGCCAAGTGTTCCCCAAAGTAAAGTATATTTCTGCTTTTTCCTACAACAGCTTTTTGTATTTGGTGCTTGTATTACTGTGGGAGAGATTCCAGCATAGAGTTTCAGGATCCTTTGGTTCTATGTGTAAGAAGCAAGAAGAATAAAAAGGTTGAATGATTTACCCACAGAAACAGCAGAAACGGTCAATTTCATTGGATTTTATTTACAAGCAAAAACCAGTGCATTCTGTCATTCTTGCTTTTCTAGCATCCAAGCCTTTTGTAGATGATATCTAGTAAAGTCCATTAATAGCCTATATTATTTGCCTCTTTTTTAGAATAAACATCTAAATAAACATAATTTGAAGATTTCACAGGCTTTTTGAAGGCTGGTTCATGGTTATAAATTGTCTTATAATCTGTTGATAAATTGTGGTTTGACTGTGAGTCGGTCAGCCATTCTTGGCCAGATGGAAGTCCTTTCGAAGGCAGTGAGCTTTTGGATGCATTCAAATACTCCAATATACAATTTGGCTGCCAGAGACTTTTGACTGAGAAATTTTTGTGCCACACATTTTGTTCCTGGGTTTCTGTTGTTGCAAAATAGATAATATAGATCTTGACAGGTTGCAAGATCACTAAAAAGAGCAAAAACAAAGCAGTTTGAGTAATTATCTGTCCCTATTCACAGTTCTATACCTAAGGGTCAGCTGTACCTTTTCCTGACACATGTTTAACACTCCAAAACATAAAATTAGGATTTTGCTGCCTTGCTGAGAACACCAACAGGGGAAGTTAATCTGATTCATAAAGTGATGATAAGAAATATAATCCCACTGGAGATGGGTTAAAAAGAGGCTAAGGTAGGGTCTTAGAACTGGTAAGAAAAAAATATGTATAAGAAACCCATTTATTTGATTATCCTATAAAAATGGTAGAAAGAAAGATGTGTTCAAGTAAATCAGTGAAGTAACGCTACCATGAAAGAAGAGAGAAATCAGGTTTAGCTTCCTAGCCTTTTTGAAAATTAGAAGGGACTAACAAAAGTGCTTATTAAGAAGTAATAAGCAAGTCAATAGGGATGACAATGGCTAAAATGCTGAGAAAAAAAATCACAGGAATATATGAACAAGAATGTTTTTCTTTGTTGATTTCAGCATAATTGCAGTGTAAAACTAGATTCATATAGTGCAGCATCAGCTAAATTACCTCAAAACCAAAAGCAGCTAACTGGTTCCCATCAAAGATTAAGAGGTATGCATAAGTGAAGAGATTCTGGAATTACTCTGTAGGGTTGAAATAGGCCTTCAAACTTTTGAAAACCTTGGTGTTTACTTTGCGTTATCTAACCTGCCCTATTTTTCTGTCATTAGTTTATTTGGCATTATGTTTCATTCTATTCACTTCCTTTATCTTATTGTGAATTAATGAAAGACTAATGGAACCTACAACGCCAAGTTTTTTGATATGGAAAAAAATTACAGTAATTATTACTAGTAACAAACAATTCCTTCCACAAGTGTGTATCCCAGCATCACCAGGGACAGAATATCTTCTCTATTTTACTCTAGGTAGCTAAGTAAATTGCTCAAAGTCCTCTGTAAAAACAAAGGAGACATCCTATTGAGTCTTTAGGAGGCTTATGAAAATTCTATGCACAAATAACCTGGATCCCAGTTTGATTCTGGCCTGTAATTTCCTATGCTTTACTTCAACTATTACAGATCCCATCACAGGATTTACTCAATCTGTGTTTACATGTGTGATAGCAAAAAGATTAATAACAGAGGACTCTCTTGTTGCTTATCAGTCTTTCCAGAGTGCAGGCAGAAAACAACCTCTCTTATAACCTTAAATTAATACCTCAAGTATTCAAAACATAGATATTAGCCATAATACTGCACATTTATCTGATTAAAAAAAAAGATTAAAATAAGTGATTTGTATTACATTTACTACAGTCCTATACCTTACATTTTATTAGAGTAAAAGTAACTTTGAGAGTCTTAGTGTTGGTGTTTTCATTTCAATGTAATTTCTCTATTAGTTTCAATCCATCTCCAACGGCCTATTAAAAAAAAAAAAAGTGCGGTCTAACTGAAAAAGTAATGGCTCAGGGACTTTTTTTCTGAATCCATACTCTAAGATGAATTCAAATTACACAGCAGGACTCATTTAGAAATAAAGGGTTTGAGTCAGGCAGATCAGAACCAGGGTTTTCTGATTTATTTTTAGTTCAGAGTTTGTAGGGCTTAATTTTTAGACATTTCTGAAGAAAGTGAAGTGCCTGTTTCTGTACTCAAGTCATTATGGCTGGTAACTGTGGCACTGCACATAGCAAGATGTACCTTGAATTTTCCATTATTAGGAAAAAAAAAAACCAACAAAAAGATATGGCCAAAGTTTGAACCCCAGTATTTATTGTAGAATATCTGCCACACAGTAAATTTGCTCCTAAAAATCAATGAAATTCCATTTTAGAACAGTAATGGGGAAAATAAATTGTTTTTCCATGCTCAGTCATTATTTTAAATAACTAATTCAGTTACTATACTTCAGAGTGAAATTTTAAATCTGGCTTATGAATGGTGGTATGCAAAATATTTAAATGTGGCTAAGTTGAAAGACTGTAAATCTCATATTGCTCAAAATTGAACATACTGAGTATGGAATTCATCTTTCTGCATCTTCACTTGACTGCCCCATGTACTCCTGCAAAGAGTAACTACTCTAGTCTCTTTAGCAGTTGATCCTGGGTGGATGACTGGTGTACACTGAAGGCACTCCATTCCTCTCCTCCTCAGATGGACAAAAGGCTCATGGGCCAAGAGAAGCACTCACCAACTGGCATCATGGACAAAGCAGACTGACTTGGCAAAATTAATTAATTACCAATCAAATCAGAGTAGGATAACGAGAAATAAAACCAAACCTTAAAAACTTTCTCTGCAAAAACACCATCTCCCTTCTTTCTGGGCTTAACTTTACTTTCCATCTTCTCTTGCTCATCCCCATCAGTGTCACAGGAGGAGAGCGAATGGGGGCTGCAGTCAGTTCATCACATGCCATCTCTGCCACTCCTTCCTCAGTGGGAAAGCTCCTCACACTCTGTCCCTACAGAGTGGGAGCTCTATGAACATCCCCAAGGTGAGTCCCTCCCATAGACTGCAGTTCTTCATGAACTGCTCCAGCATGTTCCCTTCCACAGGGTGCAGTTCCTCAGGAACAGGCTGCTTCAGTGGGAGCCCCCCACAGGGTCACAAATCCTGCCAGCAAACCTGCTCCATGTGTACTCCTTTCCTTGTGTCCACAGGTCCTACCGGGAGCCTGTTCAGCATGGGCTTCCTACAGGGTTACAGTCTCCTTTGGGCATCCACCTGCTCTGGCATGGGGTCCTCCAGGGGCTGCAGGTGGATCTGTGCTCCACCATGGACCTCCATGGTCTGCATGGGCAGAGCTGCCTCACCATGGTCTGCACCAGGGGCTGTAGGGGAATCTTAGTTACAGCACTTTGGAGTACTTCCTCCCTCTCCTTCCCTGGCTTTGGTGTCTGCAGAGTTGTTTCCGTCACATACTCCAAGTCCTCTCTCCAGGTGTGATTGTGCAGGATTTATTTCCCTCTTCTTAAATCTGTCATCCCAGAGGTGCTACCACTGTTGCTAATGGGCTTTGCCTTGGCCAGTGACTGCTCTGTCTTGGAGCTGGCATTGACCCTGTTGGACTTGGGAGAATCTTCTAGAAGCTTCTTGCAGAGTCACTCCTGCAGCTCTGCTACCAAAATCTTGCCATGAAAAACCAATACACAGGCCTTGAGCAAGAGAGAAACACAAAACAAAATCCTGATCAAAGCAAGGGTGACTGGATTTTCAGAAAACTTATCAGAGGTTTTTATGAGACATTTATTTCAAGAAACAAACTAACTTTTTCCTTCAAAATTTTTTCCTGTTTTCCACCTAAATCTCCTCCCATCACTTCTTTCTAATTCCATCAGACCCATTTCCATTCAACAGTTCTTCCTAATTTCCTATTTCTTTCTCTGTAGTTTAATTAGTCCTTGGATGTTCTCATCCACAGCATTTACTTCCATTAACTAACACAGTTTTCTGGTATTACTGTGCCTACTCTGTGCTGAAAAAATAGCTGAACAAATATTTAAGACTTTATTGTCTAGTTAAGCTGAAATCTTTTGGGGAAAGAGACACTTATATTGCAATGTATGTGAAAAAGAGGATAAAAAAATTACAATGTGAAAGGAAAACAGAGGTTGTAGAGAAATAATGGCAATTCTAAGAATGCCAAAACAAGCATTTCTTATACTGTTTTGTGTGCCTTTTTGGGTACTTTTACTTTTATTGATTTTGTGTGATTGCATATGTCCCTATAGATACGCATTTTCTTTTTTTTTTTTTGGTTTCAGGACTTAAGTACTGAAACAAGGCTAAATAAAGAGAAGCTTGTTTAGTAACATTTTCTCAAAAAGTTATGTTAAAAATTAGGCATCTCTATCTCTTCCTTGAATTTCCTGTTAAATACTCAAACATTTAGATCCTTTACAGTATTGTTACACTTTTAGCTCTACAGACCATGCCTTTTTTAATCTGTACAGACCTGTAGCAACTGATGACCTGTACCACGTCTTTAAGCTTTATATTAACAGACATTTTCAAAATACATAATGAAAATACAATAGAATACAATAGAATATGCACAAACTTACACATGTACTACAACTGACCTAATTTTAGATATGTCAACGCTATTAATAGGGCTATTCATTTTAATGTAGCTACTAATACTTAAGTTACTATTAAAATTAAAAAATATATTAATGATGTCTATGTAATTGGCATATGATAAATCAACACAGAACTATTAATTATTAGAATGCTACTTTTATTCATATATTTAAAAAAAAAAATAGAATAGTAAAAGTAGCAAAAAGCACAACCCCACGCTTAGTGTATCTTATGTGAAATCCCATCATCTGGGTGAATTTCTCTATGAAATAATAAATTTTTTTTCAACTGTTTCAACAGATTTTATTTATTTCAGTTTACTGCTTGTTTCTTGTAGGGTATTTCTTTTGTTGAAGTGACTAAACTAAAAGTACTCTGCTTGCCAGGAGTTGTCTTTTTATTGGAACAGACATTCATAAAACATACTGAGAAATAAATACTAAGCTTTTCCTTAATCCTAATCTTTTCAATAAATTTCAGAGAAATTTATTAATTGTTTCAATATCACTTTTTTAAAGGAAAAAATATTCTGCATTTGGGTCTATCTGGAAAAAAAAAATTAAAATCTTTACCTAAGTAAAAAGTTCTATGAATGTTTCATTTTAAAAGAGAAAGTAATTTTCCTTTTAATTTTTTTTTAACAATAAACATTTGTAGTGGGTTGAACCTGAGTTGATGGACAGTCTTTTAGACTAATGACGCTTCTCACAATTTACATATTTAAACCACACGGAAAGGCAGGAATTGCCTTTAGTCCTAGCTCACCTGCTGGAAGGTGGAGGGGGCCTCGGAGCCTCTGGGCCCCGCCGGGCTGGGCCAGGCCAGAACCCTTCCCCCCTCCCCTTTTCCCAATGCCACAGCACAGACCCCAGGCTGCTGGAGGGGGGGCAGCTATTCCAGAGCCACAGGCAGCTAAACCCAGCCATGGACTGCCATGCAGCTAAACCCAGCCATGGACTGCCACACAGCTAAACCCAGCCATGGACTGCCACACAGCTAAACCAGCCATGGACTGCCACACAGCTAAACCCAGCCATGGACTGCCACACAGCTAAACCCAGCCATGGACTGCCATACAGCTAAACCAGCCATGGATTGCCACACAGCTAAACCCAGCCATGGACTGCCACACAGCTCAAACCAGCCATGGACTGCCGCACAGCTCAACCCAGCCATGGACTGCCATACAGCTAAACCAGCCATTGACTGCCACGCAGCTAAACCAGCCATGGACTGCCACGCAGCTAAACCGAGCCGTGGACTGCCACGCAGCTAAACCCAGCCATGGACTGCCACACAGCTAAACCAGCCGTGGACTGCCACGCAGCTAAACCAGCCATGGACTGCCACACAGCTAAACCCAGCCATGGACTGCCACCCAGCTAAACCCAGCCATGGACTGCCACCCAGCTAAACCAGCCATGGACTGCCACCCATCTAAACCGAGCCATGGACTGCCACGCAGCTAAACCCAGCCATGGACTGCCACACAGCTAAACCCAGCCATGGACTGCCACGCAGCTAAACCCAGCCATGGACTGCCACGCAGCTAAACCCAGCCATGGACTGCCACACAGCTAAACCCCATCTTGCGTGGCTTCCTGGGACTGGCGGGTCCCACTCCCCTCCACACGCAGAGCTGGCGGAGCCAACAGGAGCCGGCGTAGCCTCCTGTCTGCATCCAGCACGCTTTGCACTGAACTGAAGAAGACACCATGCAGCCCGTAGCACGAAAAGAGAGAGGCTTTCTCCACCATAAAGCCTGAACAAGGACACTCTTCAACATGGCAGCTTCAGAGTCAGAGAGAAAGAGAAAGTGAGTCACGTGAGACGAAGCTGAAAATGGCGATGGGAGAAAAGAGGACGGTGCCGCGATTCTCGTGCGTAGCTTAAAGAAACTTCTTGTGTGCCGTGGTAAGAAACTGCAGTATCACAAACTGTTTATCTCTTTAATCCATTTGAAGTACATGGGGGGATGAGAAATTCATGTGTGGCCTGTGAAAATTGTGAAGAGTGGCTATGCCAGGCTGTATAGAAGCATTGAAAGGCTTTTTAGAGACTTGTGGTGAAGAAAGCCTTTGTGTTCAGGCCAAAATAACTCATCCTTAAAAAGATTAATAACCCCATGTGATAGCTTATGTTTGGCAGTGTGAGGGAACTGTGAGATTTTCATGGGAGAGATGTTTTACACCACAGCAGATTGTTTCTTTCTGGGCAGGTCTGCTGTTGGTGGCAGTTTGGGAGCCATGTGCAGCTGAAGAAAACCCTTTCTTCCCTTAAGCATAAGAACGAGACTTATCAAGAACTGCAACACTGACTAAAATCCCATGTTGTTACCCTTTGTGTGAGTTGGGTAAAAGGAGGAAAGTGCTGGAAAGGGAGAGGGGGTTTGTTTTAATTTCTTGTTATTTCTCTTAACTTTTAATTCTGTTAGTAATAAAACTCTTTCTTTGTACTTAAACTGTTTCAGTTTTGTGCCTGCTTTGCTTTCTCCTAATTCTTACCTCACAGAAGGAAAACAAGTAAGTAATAGATATTTTGAACCAAACCACTACACTTAATTGGTGTTTCTGCCCAGTTTCCGAACTAAACCCGCTACAATGTTTCAACAAGAGCTGGTGCTGAAGCATATTAGAAAAGAGAATCTTCTGATGCTGCTCTCTCTGTTTCATTTGTTACAGAAAATCAAGCCAGAGAATCTTGTTCTCCCCAATGTGAACTTTAAACATTTCATCCATTCTAATAACATAAAAAGAAATTAGGACCATAGGCAATAGCTCTCTACATTCTTGATGAGCTTCTGCTATTACACACTTGCTTCATAAATTATCTGTTGGCTCTAAGCCACATTCAGCCCCCACTTGATGCTCTGATCTCTAAATTGCCAGAGGATCTGCAATACAGGAGGATTCAGCAAGCTGTATTCTGTTGCTATCCCAGCAGCTGAAGTCTGGCACGACAGCATGACATTTGATTGGTAGATTGCCACCTAATAAATTAATGTAATAGATAATAGGATTTAATTGCTTGAGTGTCTCCTTTCTGTAATATCAGCTAACCTTAGTAGCTTATTGAGTAGCTTACATTTTTGCTGACACAGTCAGCAGTTCTGATGGCCTTTACAGTAGTAATATCACTTTTTTGGCCAAGTCTGGAGAAAGTCTTTGAGGGTTCTCCTAACTTTTGTATTCCTGGCTCAGCTACCTATATAGACATTGTGCAGGCTCCATTTTCTACATATCCATTCCTTAAGTGGGAAAACTGCTGCTAGTTAATCATCAATAGGAGAAGAAGAGAGAGAAACTATTTTTGGATGACCATCATTTGGGAGCCCAGTAGCACTCCTGCTCTTCCAAATCCCTGGTAAAAATGTGCTGGGATCAAAAGTCATCTCTTTTTACAAAATTTATAACAGATTCTCCTGTAACTCCCTATTTTGATGCTACTGTGTAGATACTTCTTATTTCACACCCTAAAGGGAATTAATTATATTTTTGAGATTGGACTTTGTAACTTAGGAAGATGCTAATTTCTCCTTCTTCCCCACCCTATCATTTTGTGTCACACAAACATAGACACATCTATATTTTGATTACTCCACCAGTAACATTAGGAAGAAGTTGCATATACTGTATGTAACCTTCCTCACTCCTGTTGGGAGGCAGTAGCTATGCAGGTGAGGCATAACAGGCATTGTAACTGCATCGGACTATCAGTAGCTGATCATGAAAATGTACCACAAAAATTTGGAAGTGAAATAGTGTAATGAAAAGGGATACAGATGAGTAGAGGAAGAACTCTGACAAACAGAAAGGGAGTCAGGTCTGTGGTGATGCACCTTCCCCTGGTCTGTCCATCAAGGGGAAAAGTAATTCAGTACAGCTTAAGAAGACAGGGATTTTTCGTAGCAATCCTTATGGTTATCATATTTGTTGAGCTTTTGACGGGGTACCCTTCCTTCTCAGACCAGGGTAAAAGAGCAGAGGAGGCTGCTGTTCTGCTAAGTTCTTTATTTCATAGTTTCATAGCTTTCTTGAAGGCAGAGTTCAAAGGGGGTTACATGATAAAGCCAAGCAGCAACAGCAAACAGCAGGCAGAAAACAGCTGTTTCTTCTTCTATATGCTCTATATGCTCTATATGCTCTATATGCTCTGTACTCTATATATACTGTATACTCTAGACTCTATATACTCTATATTCTATATGCTGTATACTCTATGTGCTCTATATTATATTTTTTCTTACAGAAGTGTGGATTATATTTGTTAATTGACCAATAAGATTAACACATGATTCTAGTTTTTCTTTTCTTAACCTATCCTGGTCTAATTCTAACAGTCCTAAGTCTTACACAAGTGTTACATAGGTATTACACAGATTTGCATGAACAGTTTCTATCAGTTCTTATTGTTTATGTGAACACTCTATCTAAAAAATGTGAACAGTAAAATTCTATCTGTATTTTGTCTAAAGTAAAGAATTCTGTGAAAAGGTAACACTGCTGCAGTAAGAACTGTGTTTAAGGTCTCTGCTGCAGCTTTTTAATGTCTAAGGCACTTAGCATATATTTCTACTAAAAGTTAAAAATCTGTATTTCTATTTCACTTTGGTGTGGCTTCATGTATCTCAGCTTGTCCAAGGGTTTTAATTCAGCCCCTGTGCTTTGGCTTCCCTCTGGGCCTGAGTCCAGAGGAGCTTTCACTCTAACACAGATTGGTTATATCTTCTAGAGGTTTCTATCATGAAGGATTTACGTTTCTTAGATCTCAGTTTTTTGTAAATGTGGGTTTGTAGCAGAATCATGAAGGAAAAATGCTGAAAACGCAGTACATAATCTGATCTGATGTCTAAAGTAGATGATGTGTATTCCCAAAATAAGGAGAAAATCCTGGGCACTAATTTTGGAATTACTGAGACAGAAAGATTACACCAGCTTTTGATGGCTGGAAAAATCACCAGTGTCCAGAGTCTTGTTGAAGAAATATTCCTTCTATAGTTCTGTTTGCTTACCCAGTCAGTAAAAGTCAGGAACCTAGATAAGGAAAAATCTTTACACATATATTTGAAAAGGAGGTCCTGTTTTCAGTTATGTTCATAAACAACGGCAAGATAACCTCTCATTTCTGCTGCTTACTTGAGAATGTTTGCATTTGACACTGTGCTAGTAGCCATAGAAATGTGGCTGTCAAATATAGTACATGCACACATGGCACCAGGGATTTTCTGGTCCTTGTGAGGAAAGAATTTTTTTAGAAAACAGCACATTTTTGTCACTCCTTGCCATATTTTAGACCCAAGTCAGCACTGTTGCACCAGTTACACTCCTCTTCTGCCCTGCTCTTCGTACATGGAACACACAAATCTTAATTTGTCGTGTGTTTGCTGGCTATTCAACTGGTAGATGCACCACACACTCTTTCCATGGGGAACTGGGATTCATCTCATATTAGTGATTTTTTTTCAGAGTGAATTCTGAAATAAAACCAATTTCTAGGTAGGTCTTAAGGTAATTCCTTCAAGACCTGGGTGTCAGCTATGTTCTGTTAATCTGAAAAATCTCTCATTTTAGCCCAGTGTTACAGGCAGCAAATCTTTGTTTCAACAGCATCATGCGGGATAGATGCAATCTCCTGATTTGCTCTGGATAAGAGATATAAATGATTAGCAGGCATTCCTGCTTTCTTGTTCAGAGTTCTTGTAGTTACACATTTTGTGTTTGTTTGGGTTTTTTTTGTTTTGGTTTGGTTTTTGGTTTTTCGGGGCTTTTTTGTTGCTTGCCTTTGTAAAACTTCTTTTTATGAGTTTTTACTTCTTTACTGATACTGTTCAAAACTTTGCAAGGAGTTGCAGAAACTTCTATTAAAATTATTTTTCATCATTTTCATGAAAGGTTAAACTTTCACAAGTACTGTTTCAGTAGTGTGTTAGCCAAGGCAGTGCTGACCTTGACACTGAGATCAAATATTGTGCCCTGAGCCCTAGATAACTATATATACAATAATTATCTCAGTTGTCTGGTAACATTCCCATAACTGGGTAAAGAATCATACCAATAGTTTAAAGTTTAAATTAAAAAATATTGACATGCAGCCTTCAAGGCAGGATTTGTTAAAACTGTTTAAAGTATTGAAAAAATAATTTTCACTTCCGTGTGCTTCAGTTATCTCATCTGAAAAAAATGGATATAATAATATCTTTACAGTTTCACTGCAGTGCTATGTAAGGTTTAGTCAATAGATTTTGTAATTTTGGAAGAATGAGAAGAATCAAATGGAAAGAAACACTTCAGACATTAGTATTCATTTTTATTTATTTATTTATTTATTTATTTAACTTGCATTACACCTTTATTAGCTAGACTTTTATGTGTTCTTCCATGAGCTGTACAAATACTGGGACTTGAAGTCTACAGGGAATAGACAGATAAGTACTATAAAACTCCAGAATAGTACAGAATGATGCAGGAGATCTGTAGAAAACTCATATATATTTGTTTATATATATATGAACACATCTTTGAATTAATAGAGAAGTTCTGCATATCACAGCTGGAACTGCTTTGTGATGAAGCAATATAATAATAAAACAACTTTATAAGGAGGGCTAGAAATGGTAGGAGAGAAATACTCCAGCAGTGTACAGACAGTACTGGTGTGTGGCAATTGCCAGAATCATTTATGGATTCTATTTTTACAATAGAATAGGAATATTTTTATAATATCCTGCAGTAAAAGGAGGGAAGTGCTTTTATATCTTGGAAGAAAACGTAATGTTACAAGAATTTATATGAAGAGAAGAATTGTGATCACATCGAGTCTTAAGAGGAAAATACATTATTATGCATAACACAAAGTAATGAAAAGAATTCTCCAAGATTTTCTTACATTATTTTTACTAACAGTTTTCAAGAGCTATTTATCAGCTTTTAAATTGCTTTCTACTGGTAAAGTCCACTCCTTGATTATCTGGTCTGGAAATATGAGTGCACTAACAGGCTCCATAGCCTCTTCCCTCCTTTGCTGGGCTTTAACTGACACAATGTGGTGAAACTGTGCAACCTGGGTTGGGTAGCTGTGGAAACACACCTTTGAGAAATCTGTGAGAAGTGTCCTCAAGGGTTTCCCCATGGCCCATTTCAAGAGTCACATCTTAACCCCCCCTTCCCCTGCAGAACAGTCCACTCTTGCTCTTGACACTTCAGAAAAAAACAAATCTAGAAATGTAACTTAATTTTCTACACTAGGATCTGTACCAATGGTTTAATGAATATCTCTCTTAAAGAGGGTCTTGTCATCTCCATCTCTGGCTATTTTCTAGTAAAGACATTTTAAAATTGTATCCAGATCTTTAGATCTTTTCATACTGGATTTATACATTCAGGCAATCTATTTCCATTACAAAGTATCAAAATTTCTTTATGACTTTAATCTCTACAAAAAGAGGTTTCCAAGGATTTCTGCTAATCTGAGGTATTGAAATATCATCAAGTGACAAATCTAGAGTTCTGAGTTACATGAAAAATCATGTTCAGCATTTCTTTCCCTAATCAAAGATTGGATACTATAATTTCAATTGAAGTTAGAATTTTTTTTTAAGGAGCCCAATTTATTTTGTTCAATATTTTTTTATAGGAATGTTATGTTTTCACTGTAAATAAAAGTGAAAGCAGTATTAAAATGATTACAGGTGGACTTTTAAAATGCTTTGGCATGGAAAGTAAAGTGGCTAGTTGTTTTCTGCTACATTTAAAACTGCCCAAATTATTTAGGTCAAAAATATTTCCAAGTGTCAAGGACTTCATTCACCTCTCAGCTGTCTGCCTGAGCCTTCTTTCACTAGGCTCTTTTTTTAGCTAGCAAATATAAGATAACCTCAAACATAAGGAAAAAACCCAAACACAAAAACATAAAGACTATTTTAATGATACTGGAAAATATATTTGATGTCATTATGAACAAAATGTGATGTTCTTCCTTAACTGCAATTTGTCCAAGTTATGAGAGTAACAGTAAGAACAAAGACATATAAAAGAACACCGGGCCTTAAATGTCCAGCTCTTGCAAAGTTTCAGACATTGATATATGTGGCTTATGTTATATAATTGAGAAAAACAGCAGCTATGTACTGAAAAAAAATCCTATTCACAACTGAATCTTCTCATATCTGAGGAAGAGAAATTTGAATTTGAATTCTTTTAAGTCTAATGGATGCTGAAGAGTATGTATCTCTGTTTAAGAGATGAGCGTTGTATTTAGGGTAAAGCACAAAAAAATTGCAAATGGAAAGCAGTTGTAGCTGCAGAATATGAATTTACTCACTTGAAAGTTCAGTACTTTGATTTCATGGGTAATAGTTTTAAATAGGAACATATTCACAGACTAGAAAAATCGTAAAGAGAAGATAAATCCTTTATTAAGAAGATAAATCCTTTATTTCTTTTCTAATAAAGTAGGACAGTTTGAAGGTCTTTTCTTACTGAAATATGACTGTAAAACTGAAATGGACTTTGTCTCTAGTCCAGACTCCTGATCAGAGCTAGGGCAGCTCTCAGGTCAGACTCCTTTGTTCAGGGCTTTACTTGGTTGGGGCTTGAAAACCTCCAAGGAGCCAACTTGTCTGGGTAACCTCTTCCACTGCCTGGCTCTCCCTGTGGGAAAAAAGTCTCACCTTACATCTGAACTGAATCCCCTGTGCTTTGGTTTCTTCTCTCATCTCTTAAACTCCTGCAAAGAGCCTCAGTGACCTTCCTGTAAGTGCTGGAGGACAGTGGTGAGGCTCCCTGAAGCCATCCCCTTCTCCAGGCAGAAGAAGTCCCAGTTTCTTAGCCTCTGCTTGAAGGGTGTTTCACCCCCAATAATGGGTAGATTGACCTTGGTTGGATGCCAGATGCTCGCCCCTGCTCCTCTCTCACTCCCTTTCCTCAACAGGAGGAAATAAGATAAAAAACGTGTGGATTGAGATATAGACATGAAGATCATCTACCGGTTATCATCACAAAACAAATTTGCCTTGATGAAAATAAATTTATCACTAATTAATTAGATTTGGACCATGAGAAACAAAGACAAAATTGAAAACCCACCTTCCCCTCATCCCCCTTTTCACCCAGACAACTTCACTGCTCTCCTCACTCCTCTACCTTGTCAGCTCTGAACAACACAAGGATGGTGGGGATTGGGGGATTATGGTCAGCCCGTAGCTGTGGTGTTGTATTTCCCACTGATTCATTTATTAAATGCCTTTCATATTGTTCGCTCTCCCCACTGTCCCCTGCCCCTAGCCTTGGCCACTCCCTCGGGCTCTCCCTATTGGTTCCTGTGCCCCAACTCCGCCCATGTACCGCCCCTGCGATCTGACAAAAGCCCCCTGCATCCGCATCACGAGGCCGCTCTGCTTCTGGGGGTCGCCGGGAGAGGGTGTAACTATTAAAAGTTCTCTGAAACCCTCATGGGGAGACCCTTCTCGCCTCCTTCACTGTCACTGTGTTGTAGAGCTGATAGCTAGCTGGAGCAAAACTACGGAGCTGTCCAAAAAGGACTGTGGGAGGGCGAAATGGTCTCACTGCCCTAAGCAGCTCTGCTGAGCTCTCAGGGAAAGCTGCAGCTTGCTGAACCAAACCTAGCACTACAACACATAACTATACCTCCTTACATTTGCTCCCTGCTCCAGCATGGGTTCTCTCCATGGGCCGCAGTTCTTCAGGGTGATCCTGCTCCATTGCAGACTCCCATATGAGCTGAAGGGAAATAACTGCTCCACCTTGGTCTCCATGGGCTGCACTGGGAGTGTCCCAGTTCCTGAGTACCTCTTTCACCTTCTTTGAACTCTGTGCTCATGGGACTATTTCTCACTTTTTTTCCCCACGCTCCTCACTGCCTGAGCAGTTTTCACTCTTCCTTAGAAAGATTTTCCCAGAGCTGCCACCAGTTTGGCTGATGGATGCAGTGGGTTCTGTCTGGTGGCAGCTGGAGCCAGCTGTGTCCAGCATGAGGCGGCCACTGGCATCTCCTCGCCAGGGTCACCCTGAGGTGCCCCCCATTGCCACCATCTAGACATGGGTGAACAAAGGTAACATGTATATCAACCTTCCACTAAACATACAGATATCTCCAGTAATTATTATTAGATTATTCCAGTAATATCTTATTTCACTTTTCTCTGATTTTTTACAGATTTTTATTTTTGTGTGGTAATGATCAAACTAAATGAATATGCTGAAAACCAGGCACAGGAATATTTTGGGTAGTAAGTGGGACTTTACCCATCCTCTCTAGACGCAGGTGGCTCACATGCCTGCACCACGGGACGTGGTGGCCAATAGGCTCTGGAGCCCTGAGTTGGGTTGACAGCTGAGTAAGTACTGAGGGATTCTTGAAATACAAGGAACTATTTTGTCCCCACTGATGAACACAAAATAACTAGCATCTCAATTATCACGTTTAGTAGATATGTGACAGCCTGTTCAGTTAGTCTTGCGTCAGAGCTAGAAGTCATTCTTTGTCTCCATATTTTGAACCCCAATTTGATCAAATATTAGTATTAATAAAACAACGTACACTATGCCAGCAAATCATTCACTTGAATGTGAATCATGCAGGAAGAAATTATCTTAAGCCTTGATTAAACACTCTGTTCATGTTTACAAGTGTAAACCAGGACTACATGCAACCAATTCTAATACCAAGAGTAATCCTATAGCACTCTAACAGTATTTATTTACCCAGTAAAACAAAATTCCTTTGACTTCAGTGGAAGTCTTTACGGAGCGAAGATTAAGGAATGTGAAACTTCATACTATCATGGAAATATATATACAGTGCCTTTACTGAGTCTAATGACACACCAGGGAAGCTCTCAAAAATCCTGAATGTATTAATAAACTACTTTTTAGAAGGCCATTTTCTCACAGGGACCAAAAAAGATCATTCTGAGCTGTTTTACTAAGATTGAGCTATTTCAAAACCCCAAGACAAAAATCTATCACCTTCTTTTATTTTGTAAAACTGGCAAAAATATAACATTTCAGCTATGAGCTTATTTTTTCCACCACGTCATTGTACTTTACAGTGCTGAAAATCAAGATGTTTATAGTGCTATTAATATCAAACCTGCATCTGTGGAGTGACTTGAGAGTTCTTTTGATCCAAATTCTGCAGAAATAAGTGTACTGAGAACTGAAAATGAAACTGAAAATAAAATGTAACCTTTAGCGCCCTTAGAACACTATGTTAAAGCATGCAATGCATCCTACAGCACTAGGAACTCTTGGTTTAAGAAAAAATCTCTTTTAAAAAGTAGTTTAAAGATCAGTCATGTTATTCAGCTTGATAATGTTCATTTACAAACAAGGAAATAATAATTCTTTTCACCTCAGAAGTTAGCAGGTGTAAATATATGGCTTATGTTATAGTGGCTGGTAGAAATAAAAACATTTATTTCTCACTTCAAGGGGTCAAAGCACCCCCCTCCTTTCTGAATAAAAAGTAACAGACAGCTACAATTGGAACAGCTGCAGGTGACTAACTGTAGGTAACTACCAACCTTTTGGCAATATTAATGAGGACAGCAGGAAGGATAAACTTGTCTTTATCATATAACTAATTATTACTGCTGTTGTTGCTACTTATAATTTCAACCTCTATGCTGAGCTTTACACTGTCCTGGACACGTGGAAACAAATAAAGACATAGTCCTTTCCCTTGGGAGTTAATGATCCAAAAATAACCCACTCACAGAAAATGTTTCTGCCAGGTGTCAGCATTGGTAAGTGGTGGCAAAGAATTATTCTCTGCCAGTTCTAAACTGGATCAATAAAGATATTTCACTCCACCAGACTGATGAGCACGTTTCATGAGCATTAAAATCACATGTGTCCACTGCTAAGATTGAAAGCAGAAAATCAACTTGGTTTAAAAAATCTATAATGGTCTTTTCTGAAATGTTCTTCTGAAAGATTTTTACAACAGAAAAAAAGTCGGCAATTTGAAGACCACTATTGTGACTTTTATATCAGGACCATAAAAAATTACCTCTTTGTCTTCTGCTTTGGACTTTGCATGTTACACTATTAAAGGATGCAAGATTTTTCCCATGAGATTTTACTGTCCTTTGGCATCTTTGTCCTTCTGTTTATTTATTCACTTAGATTTTCTGTGAATTTTCTGCAAAGTTCTTCTGCAGAAGTTTGTTCTGAATAGGCAGAGGTGTAGCCATAGGAGAAATCAACCAATACAAAGAGAAGGGAAATGTTTCCATAAGAAAGCTTGAAATTTCACAAAAGAATCATTTTAACTTAGATGTGAGTTTTTATTTCTATCTTCTTTGTCTTTCCCCTTCTACCTAAAACGAAGCCTCTGCTAGAAGTAAAAAAATCAAAGTACAAATAGCACTTATTATAGGTCAGAGAGGACTCTAGAAGTGTGCACGTTTAAATACTGGTATTACATGATGTCATATTGCTTGAATTGTTTACAATTATTATTCAACAGCTGCTTCCCAGTCACACAAATTTTGGTACCATCTCTCTTCACAGTAATAAAGAAGGAAAAAAACCTCCAATCATAATATAACCCTCATTTTTTTTACAAATAAGCATATACTATGAGAATTATTTTCTTTGCTTTTATCCGTTATCAAACACAATTACATAATTACACTGTACAAGAAAGATGTAAAAACTTCATCAGTTTCATATGGTAGTATTTATATCCATATCTTTCCAGTGCAAGACAAAAAATATGTGGGGTTTATTTTTGTTATAGATATCCAAGTAACCAAATAGAAGTATTATGATGGTGCTGAGGGAATTACCAGGTTTTTAGAACCCATTTTTCCTTCTTTGTCCTTCATACTGCTGTCAGAATAAATCAACAAGATTTTAATATTCAAAAATCAGGGTAAGAACCAAAAATGGACATCTTTTGTCAGTTCAATTATTTGTTTATTTATTATAAAGAATGAAGCAGTCTTTGAACAAGTTTTTTTTTCTTTTGATTAAGTTTTCTGTGGAATGAAAGTGGGTTTCTTAACAATGCATTATAGCACACCAATGCCTTAGAAACAAGGCAGTATTGGTTTGTAATCTATAGAGTGTGACATATTTAGTTGTGCTGCAAAAGACTGCATTCCTAGTGGTCCTTTTTCTTATGATTGCTCCCTTGGTACAAATGTTTCAAGGTCTTTGAGGTTAAGTTTGGACTGATCACACAGTGAATTAGGCAGTCATGTAAACAGGTTTTGTGTTGATTTTGTGAGAAGCTGTGAAATAAAATGCAGCATCCACTAGCATGAATGTAGTAGCATGTGTTTGAGGGATGCAAGACCCAAGATTACACAATGGGGAGATTTTCAGAAGAAGCTGAAATTTTATATAGAGGTGCATGAGCAGATGTGGAGGGAGTCAAAGAAGCACTAGAAAGACCCACAAACATAAGCAAGGAAGGACACATCATTATTACCTGCCTTTCTGCCTTCATTGGTGAAATTAGTTCAGACAGTGCTTCATTTTGCTTATAAAAGCCTTTATCCTGAGCTTACAGCAGCCTTTACAAAAAGTGAGAAATACAGTCAAATCAGACTGAAATGCAATAATGTCTTTACACAACCAAGCCAAAGAAAGTAATCAGCTGTAAAGAAACCAAATCCAAGAGCTATCTTTTTCCTCCACAGATACAAGCTCTTAGCATATTTTTATCATTCACAATGTGCGGGTATTTCAGCATGTCCTGCAGACCAGGAAATATTAGGAAGCAATTTGCTCATATTGGAAGTGAATGCAAATCATTCTGCTAGAGTTAAATGACTTTGTAGAGGTGGGGTGTGAGAGGATTTGCCTTCATCTAGGAAAAGAAACAAGATGTGGAGCCTTAATTGAGTGCTTCTTTGCCTCAGACTGCTCGAGTTTGCTGTTCTGAAGGGGTGGCACTGCATCCCACACTGCCTCTCCTGCAATCTGTTCATGCAAGGACCGTCCATCTGCTGGGTTTAAACAGACCCCCAGTTGCTTGTGTGTTTGTTCACAGATGTAGGTAGGAGGTTTGACTGCAGGTTTCTAAAACTCGAATCCAAGATTATGAGACACATTTGCAAACATGCTTGCATATAGCAGAGTCTTATCTGTTTGCTGGGAAATGCTCTATTGTTTGACTTGCAAATCAGTTCCATTTAAATTGAAACATGGTAGTGATACTTGTGCATATAAAACTAAATTTTCACAATATCACTTCTATTTAGTCAAGAACTGTAAAATATACGACAGAAAGCATTTAAGACAGCATCCATGAAATTATTATACATGAAATAGCAATTATTTGACAAGAGAAAGATTTGCAAGGGGAGTCTATTTCCAAGTGAATTGGTTCTCAGACTATGAAAAGTGTAGCATTTGAAAATATTATTATAATTTCAATTGATTTCCAAGGATCCTCTACAAGTAAATCAATTGCTATATTTTTAAGAATGGACTGAGTTGGCCTCTTTATAAACAAATTACAGATTACTGCAAAAGTTTGATTGCAACTAAAAAGAGCTTTCTAATTCTTTCAGTCTTTCCTCAGGAATGTCTCTTTCTTCTGAAAGCAAGTTCTTGGTATTGGAAAGTAAGTGTGGAATACGACAGAAATGGTACAGAACAAAATGCACCAACATATGACTACCGTGTTTTGACAAGAAGAATCTTTGTAGGAAGATGTTACTATGATATTTAATAAAATACTAAGTGGAACTTTCTTCCTACTCTACCAGCTGCAACAGAGGATTAGATTACAACCCACAAATAAGGTTTGGGTTCACTTGCAAGAGGAATTGTATGGGACAAGGCTAATGCTCTTGTTGTCTCTGGGTTTTATGGTTATTATTTGAGACCTTCTATGAATACAATTTGGTTTGGAAAAAAATACTTGATCCGTGAATCACAAGTGATACATGGATGATTTCACTTGCATCCTAAGCATATGATTCTATAGGTGCCTAAAGGAAAAAATCCTCCTAAAATGAAAGAGGAGATTCTCAGCTCTCCATGTAGTTTTTCAACACATCCAGAGTGATTCAGCTGCTGAGCTGCAGAACAAGTCCAACCTGCCCAACAGCCATGGAGCACAGTTATGTCCCCTGATGCTGTTCTGCAAAATGATCAAAATGCAACTGAGAAAGCATTCTGTCAACTACCTAGGCAAGCTAGACCACATTTGTCAGTCTATTTTATTGGTTGCAAGATGTTAGCTTTTGTTATCAGTTTTATAGTATTCCAGATAGCATTGATTCTACTCTACATCTTCAAATTTTTCTGATTTCATTTTCTTGGTGTAAGTGAAGTAAAACCAGGATTTAGATACCAACCTTGCTAGGAACTGAGCCTACTTGAGAAGTGAGTAATTTCAGACTTTACCAATATAGTAGGATCTGGCCCATATGTAGATGGCAGGAATAGTAGAATAAAAGCAAGATTTCTTTATAGCTAAATAATGCTCTCCATTGATAGATATCTCTGGGAAAATCCTGGAAGCTGGCAACCGATATTTCATAGAAATAGAGAGTGGTTTGGGTTTGAAAGGATTTTTAGAGGTCATATGGTCCAAAACCCTTGCAATAAGCATGGACATCAACTAGACCAGGTTGCTCAGAGTCCCGTCCAACCTGACCTTGAATGTTTCCAGGGATGGGGCACCTACCACCTCTCTGGAAAACCTGTTCCAGTGTCTCACCACCTCTTCATGAAATAATTCATCCTTATATCAAGTCTGAACCTACACTCTTTTAGCCCACACCATTACCCCTTGTCCTATCACAACAAGACCTACTAAAAAGTCTGTCCCCATCTCTCTTGTAAGCCTTCTTTGGGTACTGGAAGGCTGCAATAAGGTCTCCCTGGAACCTTCTCTTCTCCTACCTGAACAACCCCAACTCTCTCAGCCTTTCCTTGTAGGAAAGGTATCCCAAACTTCAGATCATTTTTGGGACCTTCCTCTGGACTTTCTCCATCAGATACATGTCCTTCCTATGCTGGGGACCCCGGAGCTGGGTGCGGCATTCCAGGTGGGGTCCCATAACAGCAGAGAAGAAGGGGAGGATCATCTCCCTCAACCTGCTGGCCAAGGTGCTTTGGATGCAGCCCAGGACATGGTTTGCTTTCTGGGCTGTGAGTGCATACTGTTGGCTCATGACCATCTCTTCATCCAACAGAACCTACAGGCCTTTCCCAGCAGGACTGCTCTCCATCCCTTCTTCCCCCAAACTCTGTTGATACCAGCAGTTGCCCTCACCCAGGTGCAGCACCTTGCATTTGGTCCTGTTGAACCTCATGATACTGACAAGTACAAAACACGAGTGTATTGTCCTTAACAAACTACTAGAAGCTGATTTCAAATGCATTTGTGGCTTAGATTGTTATATGTTTTCAATTTAGTTTTACTAGTACTTACTTTGAGAGACCTAAATTTGCTTTTACAAGAAAAACTGAGACAATCAGTACAGAGCAGCTACAGAAATAAAAGTTGCATTCTTCAAACGATAAAATTCTTCAGTAAAACTAACATACCTGAGTTGGAATCAGCAGAATTATGTGTTTATATTCAGTAGTCATACTCCCTTCATAGACCTGTTGGCAAGTGTAGAGCTGATCTGTACTGGTGAAGGCAAAAAATGAGTATGTTTAAAGCATTTTTGGCCCTGAACATCCCTTGAGGTACTGACTGTGCATGAGCACTGGACAGTTTCTGTCCCCTGAAAAAAGATCATCTGCAAAAATGCTGACGAATATTCTCCTAACTTCCATCTAGAAATCACATATTGTAGAATATTTTGTATTCTTTTAAGTAAAGAAAAAGAAAAAAAGAAATTGGTGGAAGGGAGTATAACTTTTAATATTTTAATGATTTTAATGGTTGTTGACCAGCTTGAAGAACAGCATTTTTCAGGAAGCACTGAATGTGAATTGGATGGCTCTGGATCACAAGGGAAGAAAATACCACACAAAAAAAATCCTATTTAAGATGCAGCTAGGATGCTCACTCTAGAGGAGAACAGCTGTGTAGAACAGTTACTATGCAGTAAATTCCCAGCCTGGCACTCTAACTTTCCTATGTAGATAACCCCCAAAACCATTCAGGCAGGTCAGGGAAGTGCCTGCTTTTATTGCTATTAACATGAGTTACCGCTGTTTACAATTGCTGCAGTCTAAATGGAGAAAGCAAACATTAACAACATTAAACGATGATCCCACTATGAAATGTGTCTCTGCAAAATTTATATTTGAAGTTCAATGTCTGTCATGTATTCTAAGTTCCTAGTTCAAACATGTTTAGCTTAAAATTAAAAAGCTTATTCCATCTGCTAGCCCTGCATATTCAATTTTAAATTTGTAAAGTGAGGCTGCTGCTTCTTGGTTCCAACACCATTTATGGTGAAGATTCAACAAAATAAATTCTCCTCACATTTCTGTTCATGACATGTGAATCAGAATTCTGCCTCTGTGTGTATGCAGAAGTAAAAAAGAAAAAGAATGTATCATTGTTTCAGTAAACAGACATGGCTTTTGTCTCTCACAAAAGGTAATTACATGACAATAATAGTAATTTTTAAGGGCAGAGCTTCTTAGATGCTTAGCTAGTGGTAAATTATTCTGAAAAAGAATATTTTAAATAATCTCTGTCAATATTAACCTCTGAATCCAGCTCATATACAATTGTTGTAACAAAAAAAATCAGCTTCTGTTTTATTCAAGTTTTATGAGAGAAATTTCTTCAAAATTAAACAATCCAATTTTTCAGTTTCAAATTCAGACAATTAATATTGGTGCTAAGTGTTGCAACTTGTGTTACACAAGATAAAGGACAATTTATAGTTGGTTTTGAAAATCAGAAAAGTTACTAATGATTCTTTTCTGTAAGGAAAAACGCTTTTCCTCGTGATAGGGAAGGAGATAAAAGTTGTGAATGAAATATCCTTATTTTTAATCATATGCTGTCTTAAATGCATGAAAAACAGAGGTCATCTTGCCATGAGGGAGATTTGGAAAAGGTGACTGTGGAGTCAGTAGGATAATAGAAAAAGAAGCTTCGACTTGCTGATATCATCCTGTTGTCTTCTTTATTTTTGTTTTGGTTCCAGAGCAACAGAAAAGACCAACACTTCTTAGGGTTTCATTTTTCTCTCATCTGACAACAACACATGAGTCTGAAGAAATGACTAAGAAAAAGAATGCTGGAAAGAAACAAGACAAGACAAGTCAAAATTGTCAGAAAGAAAGTACCTTTCAGGTACATCTCAGGCTTCAAGATGACATATTTTCAATTTCATGGCCAAAGAGTGAAAGTCAGGCTATAGTGGTGTAATAAGCACAAGCAAGTAAAAGCACCATTTACTGTGGTGCAAGCAGCTTTACGTTTTCGCTGAGCAATACATGCTGACATGGCCATTACCTTTGCTGTGCATACTCAGGAATAAGTGCTGATAACATCGGAGAGAAACAGGCTGCGTGAGCAGATTATGAAAAGAAAGCAGTGCTGCTGACTCATATTAGGTGTAAAAGACAATGCCCTGTGCTGAGTGACAGGCAGGGAAACTATCACTATCAGGCCAGCTAAGTAGCCAGATTATCTGTGAAGTTTTTGTATAAACTTGTGTGTCTGGTTGCCAAGACTATTTTACACTTGACAAAGGAGTAGAAGGAACAGAAAACTCTTTGTCTGCATATAAAAGGTGTAAAAGGAGAGAGCTGGTTTTTTGGTTTTTATAATCTTAAGAGAACAAGACAGCCAATGGCACTTTTGCTGTCATACCTAGAAAAATGTAACAGGACATTCAATGTGAATATTATTTGAAATGTAAAGGAACAATTCAAAACTCATTGTTTCTTGCTATACAGGGTTTTTTTGCAATTATTTTAAGTGATGAATTTGTTAACTAGGAAGCTTGAAAAATAAATTTTAATTCTTTTTTCCAGAATTGCCTGGAAGTGAATTTGAAATTTTTGAGACTATTTAATGAAACCAAAACTCTGAGGATGTTAGAGTCTTGCATGCTAAAAACCTGAAAATATGGCTATATGAGTGCAACTTGGTTGAATCTGACAATCTCTGTTTGAATTTGAGAATCAAATACTTTTAAGTGCTACAATCTACAGTCCAGAGGCTCTTTGCTGACATAATTTTCTTTTTAAATTAAAATAAATGATATTTGATAAAGACATAAATTGCTCACAGATATTTTAGAAAAGGTAGTGCATATAATTGTCATAATTAAGGGTGATGTGATTCAATATGAATTATTAAATCACAAATGCTAGTCATTGATAATATAACGGCTGCATTGTTTGCAACTAAGAATAGTTTGAAACTAGAACTTTGGTGACTGAAAAGGTTTCTTGTTTCTTGACCTACAGTTTGTTAGTTGTTGTCTGCAACAGGCTGTTATCATCTAATAGACATGCAGAATTTGGGAATGGAAGGGGACATGGTATGGACTTTGACATTTTCTAACTGCTTTACTGGAAGTTTGTTAGGAAACACTGCTGATAGTATTACTGAGTTAAATTTTCCCACCCTCCACAAAAATGATTATATTTTTATGAGACTGTGTGTAGGAAGAAATTGTATGAAAGATATTCACATTTCCGTGCCAACTTTTGAATCTCTTCTTCCTTTTGATGTTTGTAGGAATTGAGTTACTTCACAGGATGATAAGGGACAGATTATAGGTTCCTCATTGTTGTGTTTGTTTTGTTACTATTAAACAGATCTGCAATGGCTTTGATGCCATGATGATTTTTTGCCTTTTATTTTATACACCTTTTATACCTTTTTACAACTTCTGTATTCTTCAGTGCTTTTGCCTACATTCTTGGACTTGTTTCTTAAGCTAGGAGACTAAACATTTTAGAAGTTTTGTAGTTAGGGATCAGTGTGCCCCAGACCCCAAGGTCGTCTCCAGAACACATTCTGTAAACTAAGATAGAGCCATCCAGGGGAAGGTTCCTTGGGGAGGGGGGCTCACTCGAGCCTCTCATTGGGGAATCTTTGATAGATATGCTAATTAGTAAGACCTATAATGTTATACCAGATCTGTTGTGGGTGTGCATTGTGGTGTGTATTCCGGTGCATTCAACCTGGACGTGTGCACCTAAGGATCCTTAAAATAAATACCACCCTCCCCAGGGTAAAATCTTTTTTTCCCTTCTAACTGTGTTTGACTCTTGATTTTAAGACCAGGAAAAGGTATCTGCTTCAACAAGAGTTTTGTTGCTGAAATTATTGCTACTTTAAGTTAAAAAATAATATTTATTTATTTTTTATTTATAAGTGATTATTTTTCTGGGGACATGTATGATTTATACTTAAACATTATCATTTGTTGTATATTTCTCTGGTGTGATAAAGCGTATCAAACAAACAACAGAAATGCTTAGATTCTAAATAAGTTCATAGAATTGGTAAATAAATGCGGAAACTGTCATATTCTGCGGAAATTGGGTGTGCTTGTTAGCATTTGAAATGTGGTGGTAGAATATACAGCTAATCTTTGGTAAACAGCTGTTCTTAAGGAAAAATAAAATACTTTTCTATAAATTGCATATTCTAAAATTATTTTAAATTCAAAATTTTAAAGAAGAAATTTTAAAAAAAACAGGGTGCAAAGATAATTTTTGATTTTTTTTTTTGGTAACTGAGTAAAAATTTCTTAAAGGAAGCAGTTGATCTAGTAGTTCTTTAATTTTAAATTTTTTAGTAAATATTGTTGTCCAATGTCTATGCCTACTAAAATTTCTCCTTTAAACAATAGAACTAGTGAGATTTCATAGATGATGATAAGAAATCTGAATTTGCCCTTTTAACTGTGATGAGTTCTTAAATTATAGAGGTTAAATGCAGACTAGGAGCTCCTAATGAAGAGGAGAAGGAGTTACATTTGAACTTCTCAGCCTGCTGACACCTCATTCTCTTACACTTCACTCTCTTAACGTCTCTTCCACAACAAAAAGCCTGGAACAGGTGCTGGAGCACAAGGCCCGTTGCAGATTAGTTGTTGTTAAACATTATTAAAATAACACCACAAAATAAAACTTCTGTTTTTCATTTCTTATCTCTAATATTATCATAGTTATTTTATGAAAGTGGAGGGTAGAAATAATAGCTTTAAAGATGCATGATATTAGGGCTCTGCTGTCCAGGCTTTGATACTTAAAACTTGGGTTACTTTGAAAAATAAAGTCTTTTCTTTTTCTTTGCTGACATACGTTGACACAGAGATGCACAGAGCGTGACTAGAGCAGGATTACACTCAATAATATCCAGGTTACTCAGGATCCTGACAGTACATAAAAGGTCATCTGCACAGGTTTCATTTCTGTCTTCCAGTGTTCACAGGGTATGGGGGTTTTTTTGAGATTTAGAGATTAAAAAGAAATGCAACTTCATAGTTTATTTCACAGGCCTTGCTGACAGACAAGTTCTAAAATTCAGAGGATGTCTCACCCCTGTTGAGTGAAAAAAACTGAAAGCAAACACGTCACTACTTTTTCCCATGTTATTCTTCCTGCCACTGGTACTCTATTATTACTAGTAAATGCTTTGTGAAGGTGGTAGAAATCTGGACTCAAAAAAGAGACAAACACAAGCATGGAAATTTTAAGGAGTCAGTTCCAAGTGCAGATTTGAAAGTTCTCCTCAAAAGAAATCTCAGGATCACAATCAACTTCATTGAAAAACTGGACTAAAAATGGCTGCTTTTGTAGCTTGAAAGTAGATCAGGATACAAACATAACTGTTACAGAAGTACTTGCTTCAAATTCTGTTTCCCAAAAGAAACGTTCTCACTGCATTCTGGTCTTCCCAGTGGCTGAGGCGATAGAGAGGGGAGAGCCCACTCAGCAAGGACATCTGCTCTGTGCTCACAAATTCAGCATGTGATGGGACAAAGGGGTTCACAGCAGCAGATAACACTGTGTATGGCAGGAGGAAGGAAAATCAGGCCTGGGAATGCTTTAGAGGTGCAGATAGGCACTGACCATTACAGTCAACTATGTGGAACTGCAGCCACAGAGGAGTGACCAGACACACAGTAGTTTCATTCTTTTGGCTTTTTTCTGGTCAGAATCTTAGACTAGAAACTTGGCAATCTTTCTTTCCTGTGCATAATGACAAGTGGAAAAGAAATGCAGTGTGCTGGGTTGTTTCTAACCATTGAGAGAGGCAGCTCTGACTCACTCTGCTCTCACACCTAATGTTCAAACCCCCACTGGCCGAGCACAGACATAACCTTGCACTCATGACCAGTCATGCCTTTAACCCACTTTTACTACACTCACTGTCTTGATACTGAAATGCAAGCAGAACATAATATGGACTATTAAAAAACTTCTGTATAAGTTAGACACACTATTATCACATAGATCAGATTATGGCTATTTCTTGGAGTGTGTAGAGTGACTCTTTTTGTCTCTTAGACTTTTTCACTACTCACTCCATATTCAGGGACTGATTATGTTTACAGTTTCAAGTAGTATCTCCTAGGATAAAATACAACTTTATACATGTTTAAATGTGTCTGGTCATGTTCAGCATGACTGGGTAAAGATAGATCTCATTTTCAAAGCATAAATTTAGGATCAAATCATATTCTTAAGTAAATAGTGAATAACTAGCTTTCTAATTAATTTAGTAGATATATATGTAAACATAATATTTAAACTGTTTAGTAAAGAAGTGTGATTTTAGAAGGCTCCATTACTATGATCACAGAACTGTACATATTAATTTATGCATAGTTTATAAGACATTTTTTGTATCTATATCTGTGTTGTATACAGATGTAATATATATATGTTTATGTGTCACATATAGATGCATATGTGTGCACATGTACAGCTATATAAATTTTCATATATACTTAAATTTATATATATATTTAGATATAATGGTTATTTTTCCCCATTTTGAAAAGGAGACTTTAAGACTCAAATACTTTTATAGACTGGAATTCCAACCACATATTCATCAGATAAATTAAGATTTGTTAGATTTTAAAATATAATATTTTTCAGCCTTGAGAATTAAAATGGTGTGTTTATAATTTGGTTTTAAACAGTGAAAGTCTGTTAAAACATCTGGTAAGCAAATAATTAAACTTTGCTCTCTAAGATCATTCCATCCATGAAGTACTTGAAAGGACTATATTAGGTGACCTCAGGTCATACAACAGTTGTGGTTGCAGTGTTTTAGCCTTGAATGTAAGATTTCACTTAAGAGTGTTGTTAGGTTCTGTTGCTGGGGAATAAAAAAACCTTGAAATTTAACTGGGATTGAATTTGCTTCAGATGGCATTTTGTGCTTGTATGGTATAAATGAAATTGTATTGTATTTACAAATAAATATTTATGTTCAAAATATTGTCTTGTTACAATACATATTTATTTGGTTCAGGCCAAATAAACTTTTACAAGTGACTCAGTTGACCTGAGCTATATATTCACAAAGATGGACACTATTTTATTGGCACAGGTTTTCGTTATGTGACTTGTAGAACAATGATGGATGATGAAATGTCCCTTTATCTTCATAATCTTCCTCTGCAGTCCAGCTTTTTCACTGAATTCTTTCTCCATCCCTGTGAAAAACTTCCTTCTTCTGGCTTTCTGTAAGCCTGCCATCTAGACACCATGCCTAGTTTCTCATGCCCAGGTTGTGTTCGTCTGGCAGATGTTTTCTGCATAATTCATCTAACAGGTGATACCATTGATTTCTTCACTGAAAACTTTCCCCCCAAAAGTCTGCTTACCTTGTATTTAAATGACTGAAAGATCTTTTCTATTCATTCCCCTTGATACTTAAAGATTTTTTAGCTTTTTATATATTTTTATATATTTGGAGCCTTCTAGATTTTAAGATATATTTGTGTAGCTTCTAGTTTTTTTCGTGCCCTCTCTCACAGTTTAGCAAACCCTTAATAATACATTCTTGAAATTCTGTTTAGTCTTATTCTTAAGAAGAGAATTCCTGACAAGGATATCTTATTTTCAACAAGAACTTAAGAGACATAACAAGAATATAGGGCAAAAAGCCTCTGGACCAGCTCCAAGGGCTGACCCAGGGGTAGGTTACTGGGGTAACTTATTTCCTAGTGGATGTACTGGCTAGATATACTAATTAATTAACCTCATAAAAATCATAGAAATCCTGTATCACACATGCAATGCCATATTTTGTGCACCTGAAACCTTTCATTAAAGAATTGCTTTTATATCTTACCACTTAAACTTCATTGCAAGGTTTTTTGCTTTTGTTATCAGGAAACACCCTTACAACATATTTTTTACTGATTTTCCTAGAATACTGTCGTGTAGAGATTTTTGCTCATCTATTAGTCTAAGCACATGACCCCTCTTCTCAGCCTCCTAAAGTTCCCACTTCTTTACTACATCAGAAATTTCTTGTCTTTGTTTTCAAGATTTATACAATCTTTCTTCACCTTGAGCATTACTACTTCTTCCAGCTTGAGATCCTGAGAGGCTGACTCCTGTGTCTGTGCTACCCACAGTAATATCTTCTGCCACTCTTTTCTTTGATTTTCAAACCAACTCTTTCTGCTTTCTCCCACAGTGCTCTTCATGCTTTAAAAGAGCTCACACTGGTAGCATGTAACCTTCCTCTCATCCCTGAATTGAATTTACCATAGCTGAGAGGTTTGCAGAACCTGTTGATGACAAAGATGCTTCAGAGCACTCTGCCCTACTGCTTACCGTGTTGAATGCCATTGTTTAACGCATCTTTGTCTTCCCTTGACAATATCCTTGGCTTTCTTCTCATGAACCAGAAGCAGACACTGTCTTGTTGTTTTGTATGCAGCACCCAGCAGGGATTCCTAACCTTTAACTGAAATTTTTCTGTGATAGCAGAAAAAATAAATGATATGAAAATAGTTTCTTGAGAGTGACAGGAAAATTAACTCCTGACATATGTATAGCAACCAACAGTTTGCTGAGACACATTATGAATCACACAGCTACTGAGTGTGCTTGTGCATTCTGAGATGCTTTATTCTTTTCAAATTTGGTCCTAAAGATAATTGGGCAGATGCTGGGGTTTGAGCTACAAATAAAAAGTGTCTTTTATGTGCCTGATTTTTCCAGTTCATTGTAAGAGCCTTACAATGGTCTATTTGTCAAATTTACATTTCACAAACTAATTTGTTAAAAAAGGAACCTCCCTAATTTATTTCCTGTAGCAGTTTGTCAGTTTATTCTTCTAAACATTCAGGACCACCACATGCATTCCTGCAACTATAAAAGCTAATGGTTAGAAGTGACAAATTATAAAGTCTCAAATTATAAAGTATTATCATCTTAATTTAATTTTTGTATTCTATACAAATCAGCCTAAAAACTATACAATTTTCCTTTTAAACTGTACTACTGAGTAAACAAACTAAAGTGTTTCTTATACCATTGTGGTTTTTCCTTATTTGTCTACTTTTTTTTGCTTATTAGAAGGGCCTTTTAATGTTGTGAGGTCACGTCCATTGCAGAAATAGTCATAGCATATGCTACAAAAAAGTTAAGTCTGGTATGTGAACCCTGGCTTTCCTTCCCAGTTCTTTTCAAGAAACCTTAACACTTCTGAAATTATAATTCTTTTTTATTAGTCATGTTTTAATCTGTACCTTAACATGTGCTCATCTCATTCTGCATATCTGAAAGAGACCCTCATGGGGTCTCCCTTACTCCTGTGCCATTACCAAAAGTGTTTTTTACTGAGAGGTGGGTTGTACTTGCACTCTCAGGAAGTGAGACTGCATGAACTGCACCTAAGTGAGAGCTACTGCACCTCCAGATTGGTTCAGTGATCCTTCAGTGCACTAGCATGTAGTTAGTATCTTCAAAATCTGTTGTTCTTTCAAGGTCCAAGAGGTTACAGGGATTTTACAACCTTAACTGTACTGTGGCTGTCTGAAATAGCAAAACAAAACCGGAGTGAGATAATGGCAGGGGCAAGGTTTGTAGAGAGAAACAAAATAACTTTTACTGTGGCTGTAGCTGGGAATATAAACAAGCTTTCAAGCATCATCTGAAGAAGAAGTAGCAAATTGCAAGCCAGTAATGAAAGGATGAGTTCCAAAGTACTTTGGCTTTATCAGTGGGGGTAGCACAGATTTTATATTCTAAATGAATCTTTATCCTTTGTTTCTGTCATTAGGCCATCTCAGAGACCTGCTTGAAACCTTGTGCGGAAATAAGGCTGTTAGGCAAGAAGCAATGGGTTTTTCTGCAATTTCTTCACTCATCTACAATAGTGTTTAGTGACGCTGTGCTGAGCAGGATTCATCTTCTTCTCATTATCCCTTCTCAGATCTGGTTTGTGTTCTCTCATTCCATCACAGCTAGGGACAGATAAGGAAAGTTAAGACAACACGAAAGAAATGGTAAAGGCAGTTGCTTGTTCCAACGATTTCTCAGTCTACAATGGTATGAGTAGTATAGATAACAGAGTTTTTGCACAGGAAGGGCGAGAAATGAGAAGAGGAAGGATAAGACTTGAAACAGTAGGGGTTGCTCTTCAAGGAACACAATAGAATGAGAAAAAGAAGTTGCAAGGAAAAAAAATTCATTGAAGAGAAGAAGAGGAGAGGAAAAAAATAGTAAAGGACATTAAGATGACTCAACCTGAAGAGAAGAGAATTTAACTGAAGGACAAAATTTTAAAAGAAAATAAGCTGACTAAAAGAGCAAAAGTAAAGAAGGATGTCTCTCAGCATTCTTCCCCCCTAACTTTAAAAAAAAAAGAAAAGTCTTTTTTCTGTTGGATATTTTTGCCATGTTTCTTTATAATGGCAGCAAAAAATAGCATCCCTGGTCTGGACAGGTTTTCAGCAGTCATTCCTATTTTACATCAAATACCTACCTTGTAAACATGATAAGAATATATATTAATGTCGGAGGTACATATTTGGGGATTTCAGTGTATTTTGTTTGTTTTAAAGTACACAGTGATATATTAGTAGTTGCTTGAGTCTCAAGATATTGACAAATTTCAACTAGAGCCCTTTTCTGATCAAAACATTTCTGTCTTTACTCAGGTAGTTGGTGACTATGGGGTCCCATAAGATGCAGTATCAGCAAGGATTGCTCTAACAGAAACAGGTATGTATTTGCATGCAAGAAAGGAATCTGATATACTCAAATAAGTGGAATAGATGTACCTTGAATAGGTAGCCAGCAAGTGCTCTGGATGCATGTGTCCCAGATGCTGAACAGAGTATGCATGCTTTAGAACTAATCTGTCAATTAGCTGTGTTCATTTCTTGGGGGAGTATGGAAATCAAGAGCTCTTCATTGAGTGTAGCCCAGGATGGTTTATATTTGGAAGTTCAAATGAAATGATGGTGCCTTTTCATTTGTTTTCTTCTTGTACAAAATTTCTAGAGTGACCATTCCTAAGGAAACCTGAGGAAATTCATCTACACAGAAACCTGTCCATGGATGCATATTTAGTCCTACATGTGGGAATCTGGACTTACAGAGAAAATTGTAATTGACTGATAGAACTTAGTTTATAGCATTTTTCCATGTGATAGCATTTACATTCATTTGAGAAAGACCCTTTGATCCTGCATTTAACATGGAAACTCTTGATACAAGAAGAAAGGGAACTGTGGCTTAGAAATATTCTGACATAACACATCTCTCTTGCTTCCTGCTTTGTTTCTCTCTTTCTTCCTATAAAACTTTCCCTGTATCCAGCTTAAGTCCAGAAAGTGTAAAATGTATCAAAATAACAGGATTGTTGTGCTGAAGTGGAGCTGTAATTCTGCAGCACACATCTGAGGATTGTCCAAGGGTTCTTTTAATGTTTGTTTCAAATATGTTTTGGGGTTTGCTTAAAGGCATTTAAACAGAAAGATAGCTTTCCACACCACTGTGATATACTTAGGATGTTCAACAGTACACTATCAGCTCATAAAAGCAGCCACAGAAGATTTTGTATCTCAAAAAAGAGCAGCATTTAACATTTTATTTCAACCTAGTAGTAATTCTTTGAGTCTTCTACTCTTAAATTCCCTAGATAAGTTTTTCACTGTGTAAAAACTACAGATTCAGAATATGTAGCTTAACTTTCACCTTTCTGTTTGACTAAACATACCCAATTGTTGCAAGAAATCACGTCAAGGACATAAACATTTTGACACAGGAGAATTTTGGTGCAAAATAATCTCTTTGATAAAGCACCTGTAAGTACAGCATGTGCAGATAAAGAGCTCTCATTGTTTTGTGCTCTTAAATATTCTGCTATAAGTGTGAATGCCATTTTTTTCACTTGCAGGGCATTTTCCTTCCTATTCCTATTTGATATGAATTAAGCTGACATTTATTTCCATATAACCTTTTGCACCCTGTTTTTTGTATTGTAGCAAAAGTGGGGTGTGGAAAAACATCCATCAGAAAACATTGGTTTTTTCTTCATGTCTCTTATCTGCTTTCTACCTACAAAGTCTGTGAACTCCTGTGCTGTAAAGGAAAGCAGTGTGCTGCCAACAGCTCCATCCCCCAGCAATGTCAATCAATAAGACTCCAGGCTAAAAAAATACCCGAGCACCACAGATTTTGAGTTTTAGTTTAATTTCTACTCCCACTCATTAGTTTCCAAGTAGCCCATCTTTTTACCTGTTTAATATTTGTTTCTCTGATGCCCTAACAAGACCCTCAGGAAAAATACTTGAAGCTGAAATTACAGTCTCTTGTTCTTGCTGTTATATCTAAGTTGTCTGACAGAATAGATTGTTGTGGGGAAAGAACTGATTTAACAAAATCTAAATTAATAATAAAGTGAATGAAAATCGACTTCATTAGGAGACATTTTACCTCTCTGAACTCCCATTTCCGCATAACCTGACTACCAGATGCAGGTTTGATAGTAATTTCCAAGTTACAGTGACACCAATTTTCCTTCTTTTTAGGGAACTAGAGATCCCAAAGCTTCTGAGCATCAGATTACCACCTGACTAATTTTATCAGCTGCCTGCCTGGAAGCTTCCCTTGTTAATTAGAGATGCTGATGACCAATACTCTTTATTGATGGCTCAATACTGATAAGCCAAGGCAACCAATCAGCCTGAATGCCCATAATTTCCTGGCTTTTATGAACTCCTTTCCCATGGAAAATACTGCTTCTCATCCAAAGGAGATGAGTTATGTGTGAGAAGAGGAAAAGTTGCATTGTTTTACAATTTCAGGATTTAGAAAATAATTTATAAAATGCAAGTTCTGTGCAGGCTCGAGTCAGATTGCATTTTTGCAAGGTGTTCTGTCTGATGCTATATCCCTTCCTTGTTATGCAGACATGAAATGTTTAATAGCCCATGGAAATAAAAAATGCCTCTTTGCAACAGTATGATGAAAATTATTTCTTTCTGCCTGGCTTTTGGTGAGATTCTCCTGGGTTTGCATATCAGGTCTTCACTGAATTTTCGGAAGACAGATATTAAAGCTGTCATAATCATTAAATAAAATCTCTATGTTTCAAACACATGGTCTGAAGTCCTGAAAATGTAAGGAACATGCTTTTGACACCTTTTGACTGAAAAAGAGAAGAGTGTTGCTGCAGATCCAAGTGGAGACAAGCCTAAGGGGCAGGAGTTTCTGACAATACTTCCTGTAAACTGAAGGCAAATCAGTGGAAACGCCAGTCTTTGTGTGCACTTTGGTTAATGTGGTAGTGTACAGATTTTGTTAAAATTTACTCTAAGTTGGGGGTGTAAACACCGCAGTATCTAACTGTGAATTCTCTTGGACAGCTGAGTGAGGATGCATGGACAAGCAAAAGGAAAGGCACCCCAAAAAAGGTATCTTCATGGTTAATTCAGGAACAAAGACCTCTTTGGGATTTTGCATGCCAGTAATTTCTCCAGTAACACCACATATGTATTTTGGACAGGGCTAAGCGGCAATGAACTGTCGTAAATAAAGTTATAAGACTGCGAGCCGAAACATGTCAAGCTGCAGCAGCAAAGGGTGACAATTTCCCGAGGCAATGATCTCATCTAGATCCATGTTGATCAGACGTACTCTGAATTCTGACTTTAATTCCATAATTTTCATGCAATTCAGATGATCAGACCTTCTTGTCCTTATTTTGGTGTCCCCTCAGGCTGAGATGCAACATATTCTAGTCTAGGCAATGGACTGCAAAGAACACCCAGAAATAACAGCTGAGATGTAATGTCAGTAATACGCCGAATCCGTTGGTTGACTAGGTTAGCATGCAACCTCTAGTCTGGGGGAAAAGAAGCATGATTCCACAAACCACTTGCGATTTAAATACTTACACCGTATCTGGCTTTTGAACACTGCTTCACACCTACTTCAGTGCAAATGAAACTAAAATCATGTCCCTCACCCTTCTCCCCTCTCCACAGACGGAAGCTCCCTGAGCAAAGATGCATCGTAGACCAGTTCCAAGGGCCCGTGGTTTGAGACATATCTCACGTCCCTTTTTGCTGTTTGTTGGGTGATGTGCCTAGCCAAATGTAGCCTGAGATATGTCAGAGAATACTGAAGTCTTAGAAACACAGGAGATCAGGTAAATAACAGTGTTGAGCAGATATCAATCTGTTTCAGAGACAGAAACCCAGAAAATAAGCCTGGTTAAAAGAAATGATAGATCACAACTTGGCAGCTGAACCTGGGCATGTTCTAAGTCAAAACTGTTTGAGGAACTCAACTTCATGGAACGATTTTTGTTCTTTGAAGCCTCAAGTTTGAAGCCTAGTTAGGTTTTGTCTGCAAAATGAGACCATGATGTCTAGAAATAGTCCTGTGACTTTAAAGATCACTTTTGCAAACACAGCACTGATTTTCTATAAGCTGTTTAGTCCATATTTCTACTTGCAAGGGCCAGTTAGAATCTCAAGTCTATTTTTCCCCATTAAAATGAATATTTATTGATACAACCCTATATTTCTAAATCTGTTGCTGAAACATCAAAGTATTTCTAATGAGATTTTAAATAACTGCCTCTCATGACACAAAATTTAATGTATATACCAAATTGCCTAAGCATGAAAACAATGTGCTAAGCAAAACCAAGCAATTTCTTCCTCTTCAGTTCCTAAAAGAAGATTGTAATGCAGTGTTACAATGTAATGCAGATGGCCAAAAGTACTTCCAAGACTTTTACAGCAAGGTGCCTTTACTGTGCAGGAAGAAGTCAGCTCGTTTGTACCTCAGATAAATTAAGGAATGTACACTTTTCTATGTTAAATCAATCCCAGTCTTTGCAAGTACTTATAGGAAGATATTAATGCTGCAGAGTATTTAGGGATATACTTTTTACTACAGGGGTCTGAAGGGAAAAAAACCCTAATAAATAAAATTAAGTCTGTGATTTCAGGGATTGTCATTACAAACAACAAAGGTATTGGCTTACTTAATGACAAGAGATAGTCTAATTGCAGAATTGTACTGACCTGGATAATTCCTGAATTTCCCACAGAAAATACTCTTCCATTAACTATAAAACCAGTTTAACTACAGTGGAATGCTGCTGTCTTTGAATTTATAACACTCTCACCTTTGTCAAAGTTTTCCATGAAAATCTTCTTTTTCTCAAATGTTTTTGCTTTTCTCTAATGTAATTTAGGATTTGATTTTCATCCTGAAGCTGCACGACTTCAGTGGAAGAAAATCAATTTTATGTTTTACCCTCTTAGAATATAGCAAAAAGATTGGGCAATTTCAAAGTGAACTGCTTTTACTAAACTTTTAAACGTTTTGCTTAGTAATTTCTCATCTTCAATCAGATATTGCAGACTGAGTCACTGAATTTTTAATTATATTCCAGTAATTTGAGTTACTCCTCTGCTTTTCAGGTCTCCTCTCTTCAGAATGAAAAGACAACAACTGCATTTACAGTCCCTTAAATTTTGTCTTTCACTTTACTAGTACCTATTATTCCTTTTATTTCTATTAGTTTATTAAAATTATGTAATGTATTTTTCAATTCCATTTTCCACTGCTGCATAGTATTTATTTGCAAGGGATCCCTTTTTATTCTCTTTAAAAATGGTAATGACTATGAGACCAACAACATCTTTCCCTGGAAAAGCCAACAACTTGGGTTTTATTAATGAACAACAGGCTTTATGGTTAGAAAGACCTACTGTTCAGTAGTTTCAGATCACTATTTTTCTTCTTGAATTCTCTGTAGATATTATTAGGCTGATTTCTTAAAGTCAGTTCAAGGGAAGGATTATTCTTTTAAAAAAGTGTGTGTGCAACTTGAGTTTTTGAGAGAAGTGGCAAGAAAAGATATAATGGGATTACACTAGGGATGTGCAGAAGTAAGAGGAGGAAAATAACAGTGAGGTTAAGAGCTGGGTAGCAGCCAGAGAATGTAAGGTACCTCTTTTTTCCTTCCAAATTTTAGCTGGATCTTAACTGAAATCTGGAAATAACCAGTGGTATGTAAACTAGTAAGGAAAGGAGAGACAGAGTTGATGGGAGTGGACAAGTGTCTCCTTGTGTGTTGATCTGTATGAGGAGTTCAACCCAGTCCAAAAACCACATCAGTTAAATCTGCATTTATCAATGTCGTTGTCCCCAGACAAATTCCTAGGGCTACTGTGCTTGCAATAGCAGCTAATTCATTCTACCTGAACAAGTGCGTTTTTCTCAGTAGAAGGGATGCCCTCTTTGAGCACAGGGATGTCAAAATAGCTCCTTTTTCTACATGATAAACTCTGTTACACATCTATCCTGCTGTTTCCAGACATCCTTAGGGCATTTGAACTGTTTAGTGATGAAACAAATCTAGGCATCTGGAGAATCACTCACAGACAATTTCAGTGAAAGTAATGAACATGTGGATGGATGCCTTTTCCTAGCAGTACCAAAACACGCAAAGTGTGACATTTCTCAGTGGACAATATTTCTCTAAATTATTCATATGATATAAACACTTACTGGGTTCTGAAAATTTCACAAAAAAGCACTAAGGCCTATGAGTGGCTTCCATTTAGTAAAATTTTGTCTCTCTACTCCTCTATAAAGGCATAATTATGTTTTTCTCTATTCATCAATATAAAATATCAGTGGTTTTGGAATGAGCACCAATTGAAAACTAAATCTTAGACTTACCCACTTGATGCATTGTCTCATGGCATCCAAATATGAAGATCTCCTATATGAATTCGTTCCATAGAAAAAAATCCTTACATTTTCCATGCAATCCACACACACAGGTTTGGGAAAAAAACCTGAATAGTACAGCCAATTATACACAGAGAAACAGTTTTGATATAAAATATAAATCAGTCCAATTTATCCATCATTCATGCTGAATGTTAACTGGATATGTCTGGAAAAAATATTGTATCTGAATTTGGTGCCTTTACAAATAAGATTATGTGGGTCTAAACCTTAGTGATCCTTAATAGTCAAGCCTCTGCTAGTTTCCTCATGGAAGTGAGTTTTGACGTCCGAGGATCAGTAGAGACTTTGAGTGTTAGCAAATGACAAAGTACTCTTAATGTATACTCTATTGGATGTTTTTTCCCAGTCATTTCTCTGAATTCAAATATTTGCTCACACTTGAAGGTAGGCATCAGTAACAAAATAATTCTAACTACAATGCTAATATAAAACCATTCTGGAATTTAATTTTCCTTTCAGGAAAAGCAAAAAATTTCCTTCTAGGGAAAGCAAAAAATGCTTACCTGAACTCCAGTTAAGATTCAGATAAATTATATGTATATTTTGTGATTATTGCATTTCTATAGGAAACAATCAAGTTAGGAAATGGTGGAACAAGACTGTTGGTTCAATTTTTTTTTCTACAACCATCTTCAGTGTACGTATTGTAGTTCTTTATCCTGTAATCACTTGGTAATCTTTCGCAGGAGTTGTAGCACATTCAAGAAGAATGGAGACTGTGGTATGGAATGAATCATTGACTCATAATAACTAAGGTCATTAGACAGAGGAAAGGTCATTAGACAGAGGACTATTGCTTTCTTTTTTAGAAAACTGGGATGTGTAATCCACAAAGCAGGAAGTTTTGTGGTTATAGTAGTATTTTGGGATCTGGATGTAAACCGTAGCATTTTCTCAAATACTTGATAGGAGTTTCTTATTTTCTTACAACTTAGCCTCTGAAATACATGAAATTTATTGAGACAGTCTTATAAAAAATTAATGGAATGATCTTTGTGGAATATTCCTTTGAATTAATATACAATGGAGAACCCTAGGTGTAAGTGAACAGTTTTGTATTTAGTGCAGAAGCTCAAAGGATGAGCTGTAAATAATACATGGTAATGCATGTTCACTGAGGATAGAAACCATTTTTAATGCTGTAATTGCTCATTCAGTGCCACTATTTACTGTGTGCCCTGAATGAAGCAGGAGTTCTGTGGAAAGAACAGAATGCAGTCAGAAACTTGAAATCTGTGCTAGTAAACACAGGGGGAATTAAAGTTGACCAGATCATCTGACTGAAGTTGACTCACATCCACCCACCATGCTTTACAGGGAAAGCAAACATATGCTTCTTTGAACTCATGAATATATAATATCTTTAATGTTCTCTTATATAATTGGTTCCAGAATCTGCCAACGAGCGTATTAAAATTCTTTACCCCTTTAGCCTATTTAATGAATGAAGCAACAAAGATTCTCTTCATGGATGACCAAAGTTTATATTCAGAATTCTGAATTATCTCACTGCCCTCTCAAATGGTATTAAATTTTCAATCTGTCTACCAGAGAGTCACCTTACACATAAGTTTGATTAATTTCAGAATCACACTTGGTTTTGGTTTTTTTGCAGACATATGATACTGACAAGTATGACAGGATTTCCACTTGTGCCCCTTCCAACAGATGGATTCTGCTTTTAACCGAAATTCTTAATTGCTAAATGCCTGTATTTGTATTATTCTTTCCTTATCTAATACTTTTCTTGAACGATTTTCTTTCTGCCTCCTATGACATTCTTATTCTCTTTCATATCATGTTATTTCTGTAGTACTTCCTACTCCTTTGTGTACAGGTCCCTGCTAAAAGACCAGTAAGTAGGTTATTTCATAATACACAGTTTTAAAGAAAAACCTCATCCTATTCATATGAACCAATAATTTCTAATATTCAAAGCATCTTAATGAAATCCAAATATATAGTATTTCTCCCAATTTCTGATCTAGATTAAAAAATCCAATAATTTTGTAAAAAAAATCCCAGAAAATTATTGGACGTCTTGCACAATCAATTTAGATTTTATCTTATCCTTTAGCTCTCTAATGTTGAAAAAAATCCCAAGCAAATCACAATGCAACAGCACAAAACCCATAAAAATAGCATTCTAACTATCTTAAACCATATTAAGACTCTTACTTGAATCCTTATACAATTTATTTGACACTTTTCCCTGCTACTCTAATGCATGTGTATGTGTCTTTAATGTGCTGGTATGTTCCATTACAGTCCCTTCTGCTTACATATGATTCTCTTTCATAAAATTATAATTTGTTCATTGCCTATTTATACTGCATACATTTCCTTGAAAGTAACCTTGACAAAAAAAAAACAATAGAAAAAAAAAAGACATGGTTCTGGTGAGTTCTATGTCTGGCTGCTTTGCTGACCCTAATGTTGGCTTGATTTCATCAACTGGAATGTTTTGGTAGCAGCTGTCTAAGGGTCAATTTGCTGTAGGGCTGTCCTGTCCTTTTAGATGGCATTTAATTTTCAGTTGTATAAAAATGTTCTGCCTCTTACATGGTGTTCTACAAATGCCTTATGACATCCATCCTCAACGTCTTTTATGGCAAAGCAATGCCTGGCTCCCCTATGTCTTTATCTATTAGACTGTAAAATATGTGCAGTGCATTCTATCCTCTATGTGTGTTTTGCATGTTTATAAATACAGATCAGTTTGTTTCATACTTCTCTGCAAGTCAGAATTTAAATCTCATTCTGTCCTTTATACTCCAATAAACATTATTGCAGATGCACTCCTGGTACATTTCCTCACCTTCTTTTCACTTATTCCAACAATTCACAGCACTTGCTTTCCTGTTTTAGTGTATTTTTGTAAGACATAATCATTATACTACCCTGCCTCATTTAATCACTCTCTATTGTTTTCATATATCACATATTAGCTGTGATGGCAATGCCTTACTGTGAAAATTATATATGGATAGGCCCATGGGCTGGAGAGCTACAATATAAAAATACGTTTTTATATACAAAATTCTGTAAACCAGAATGTCACTTTCTTTTCTTTTTGTAACAAATCACTATTTAGAAGGTCAAATTTGTATCTTTGTTGTCATTTCCAGAAATAAAACTGTCCAGCCTTTTACCAGCTACTTTAAAATAGCTGTGTAAGTTATAAAATAATTTCATGGAAAGGATTTATTTTCCTCTTCACAGAAAAAAAAAAAAAAAGTAGTACAGAAGAATTCTCAGTTATACTTTTGAAAGTTTTACTTATTTACTTGCAGACAACTAGAAATCATGCCCTTTGTCTCTTTGTCAAGCCTTGAATCATATAGAACACCTGTAGATGTTTTGCAATGAAATACTAAATCAAGACATTAGCTCTGATTCTCTCTTTATTAATAATTAATTTTATAGTACTGGAAAAAGCTGGATCACTTGGTATCTATTAAAGGTTCAAATTGCTGCAGTGACTCAAGATACCTGAAGCCCACAAAATTTTGTTGCCATGTCTCTTCAAGAGCTTACTTGCAACAAAATAGACATGAAGGATACAGATGTTCAGCATTTCCAGTGCAAAGTCCAGCAGTTTAGGATAGACTTTTCTCAGCAGTGAGTTGAGCTAGACAGCTGCATACTGCTGTTGAAAACTGGTTGTATACTTCATTCCTCAAATATGTGTGCATGGGATCACATAATGACAGCTGGATATCTGCAACTGCATGCAGGTACTGTACTTCTGGCTTCTGCCATATCTAAAGTAACAGTGCATTGATTTAGATCTCTTTTACTGAGATTTAAGTAATTAAAAGAGGGACTCAAGGGGGCTCACATTATTACCATAGATCAACCAGTGGGCAATAATTTACTGAGCTACTACAGCTTCATTGGAGTGGGAATGAAAACTCTGTTTCCCTATCTGAAAACCAGAGATAACATTCCCTCTCAGTTCTCACGAGGACACCGTGAGGATTAAAGTTTGCACACTGCTTCAAAATGCAAACTACTACATAGAATGAATTCAGTACTAAAATGATGCCACCCTTTGGAAAAGATAAGTGAACATGTTCAGTCTGCCAAAGAAAGCAAAGCAGTCATGTGCAACATGAATATTTCCTCTCTGAGATGTGAAAGTGTGGTGTGGATCTCTAAATACTAGAAAGTTGACAGAAGGGTCAGATCTCTACAGCGTGAGAAAATAAACTCGAAGCATATTACAGTAATGTCTTTTGTCTAATTAGGTGTGTGTGTCTTTAATGTGCTGGTGTGTACGTATGTATGCAGTTGTATAAAACTTCTTATGAATTTTTTGTTGAAAAATTATCTGACAGACAGTTTGATATGGCTGTGGAAGTGAACTTAACTCCACAGTCATTCTTTGAACAGCAGGATTTATTTGTCATTTATCAAAGTTTAATATATGCAGTCTGCCTCACAAAGAGCAATAGTGAGGAAAGGGGAGTGAGGAAAAAGGGAATAGTGAAGCAGACCACAGCTTAAGCTTTTGAAATTGTCCCAGCCTTACTCTGCTTGCTCTGTTTAAAAAAAGAGATGATCAAAGGACTGAAAGTGCAACATCCTTTGAGAGTTGCCAGGCAAGTGCTCTGTGATGACTGGTTTTTGTGCAGCTCAAGCAGCAGTCTGTTCTGTGCACTATCTGGACTCTCATTATCGCTCATCTGTCAAACCTGCTGCTGTGAAAAGAGCTGGGGTGAAGGTCAACTTGTAAAGTAGCAGCAGTAGAAGCAGACGTGCTCTACTCTTTGGTGAGTTAGTTGTCAATTCTTTTTCTCTAATGCAGTTAATCCCCCCTCCAGTACTAAATTGGTGATGAATGTTGTTTCCTTCCTTTGCACTCTGACCTGTCCACAGGAGGTGCAAAAAGAAGCCTTTTATTCCCAATGACTCCAAGAACCTGGAAACCTGTGACTGAGGGATGATAAATAGATGTTATTTGTCCTTTTGTGAAATTCAGAAGAGCCAGGTTGCGCAGCAAATTTTTTTCAAGATTTAAGCAAAACCAAAGAACCAGTAAAGATATATCTGGCACTTGTCACTTTGCCAAGGTAGCTTCATATACTGAATTAAAATCATACTGTCACATTACAGATAGAAAGGGCTCAATATATCAACTAATCCCATGTGCAAGGTTAAAATACTTTCCACAGTATTGGCTGATCAAAATGCTACTATGTCCTGGTGGAAGACACCTAGGAGTAAATCTGCTGCAAGATAGTGAGTGTCACCTAAATTTTGTCATTAAAGCCCTATTCTTACCCTCTCACTGAGATCCATAAGTATAAATAAATATCTATTTGAAGCCTCCTGCAAGTTCTTAGCCAAAGACTAAAATATTACCAGTAGTCTGGGTGTTGACTTTTCTGTAATCATTCTTTATATGTTTGGAGTTTTTTGGTTTGGGTTTGTTTTAGTTGTTTTTTTTTTTTTTTTTAATGTAAATAATTGAAGTTTAAATATCCATGGAAGATTCTTTTTTAAGTGATGTATATTGTCAGACTGATGATTTCTTTTAAAAGTTTTGCATGTATTATGGTTTGTGGGGAAAATGTATATTATCTGTTGATAACTGGGTACTCCTGCCAAAAATATTTTAATCACTTTAAAACTGGAAAACTCTTTAAATTTCTGGAGAAAACCAGGGTAAGTTTGATTTTCAAATGCTCCCTTGGGACATCACAAGTAGAGCCAAGAGTTCCCTGTTAGTATTATCAGTTACAGTGAGCTCGTTGCCAGGTTTCTCAAATATTTTTTGCCTGAATTTTTGTCACAGAAGCAAAGCTGATTCAGTGACACAAAATTACTTACCAACTTTATTTTGTTGTTACTACATTGTTCAAGACAGTGTTATGCAAATAAGGCGTCTTACTTTATCAGTAAAGAATCCCTAATGGAGATAGCATCTAGCCTGTTCCCTTTCTTTTAGCCACTAATAATTTCAGGTTCTGAGCCTGAACATAGTCTGACAGTGGGCATAGGTGCTATTCCAGCTGGAGTTGAGAAATGGGAATCCCTGTTCTCTGAGGAATACTGTTTCAGGTCCCTGGCACCATCACCTATCCCTGAAGCCATCTGTGTCAGGGTGGACCTAGGTGGGAGCCGGGACTACCACTACTAGGGCTCAGAATTGGTGGTTGAGGTGAAATATCCTTTTTAAAAAAAAGTGTTGTAAAAACCAGATTCTTTCACACTAACACATTTCACAAAGTTATCCTGATGTCAACTAAAGTCTGTCTGAAAAGATTTCTTGGACCCTGGATAGATTTTGTGAGAAAAAGTACACAGAAAAAATTGCCCTGGAGAAAGTTGCTGCTAAGTGCTTTCACTTAGGACAGAAGATAAAGCATTAAGCCCCTTGTCCCCCAGGCACAAAATAGAAACTAAAATTTCATGCATGCTATGAGTATCAGCCCCTCTGAAATTGGCCATCTCTCCCAAAACTCTTGAAAGCCTGTTTTGTTCACATCAGGAACTGAAAACAAATGCTAGAACTCTGACATTTATCATAAGATGGAAACCTTGTTTTCCATCCAGCCATATACAATACTTCAGGGAAAAGAGACAGCAAGCATTCATCTTTATTTTTTGTATATAAACTGAGAATGAGATACATTAAAGAACTATTTTACTAGATACTTCTGCGGGCTTTGGAGTGGTCAAGAGATACAGTTAATGTTGTCTGGAACTGAAGTAATAAAATCACATTATTATTTATTTTATATAAGCAAAGACTTCTGCTATCACAGCTAGCTCTTTATGAGGAACTGAAGTATAAAACACATTCTGACAAATTCTTGAGATAGAATAAAACAATGTGGCTCCTTCACTTTTAATAGAGCTGAGCTACTTTGTACCAAGTCAGCAGCTGTCGCCTGTGCTTGATGAGTCTTAGTGGTTCAGTTTGGATATTTGATCTATCACTAAGTTGAGGTGTGATGAACTATTACAGAGTTTGCCTTGTCAGCAGACGGTGGTGACAGCAAAGTTAGACTGAGCAAATAGGCTTGTGTTAGAACTTCAGAGGAAGCTGCACAAATTACCCAGGGTAGCCTGGAAAGTAGAGTCCTTCTACAGGTGAACTTGGGTGTTCATGAAACAAAAACATAACACAAATTAATTCAAAGCTATCTGATCTTTTCCTCATCCCACTGAAAGAAATGGACACTTTTTTATTTCAATATTTTGTCCTGAAGATTCCTCTTGCTGAAAGAATAATGAGGAATCGTGGGTGTGGTATTTTGAAGTCTAGCACTATCCCTGTCTCATCACAGTTATAGTTACTGTCAGACATCTGCCTCAGCAAATATCTCAAGGACTGACGGTTAAAAATTAGACTTTTGCTGTTGTATAAGGTGTTTATTTAACTGAATAATGACAGCCATCTTTGTGAAGGCAGTCCAAGTACAAAATGCCTCTATCTGTGCAAAAAACAATTAATGAATCCTAGGAATAATTAGCAATATTTCACTCTAAAGCATTAATTGACAGTTGGCATCATTTTTCTGAGTTCTTCTGATGTTCCTTTGCATTTTCCTTTATAATAAAGTCATGGTAGGAAGAATGCTAATTAAAGACTATAAATTATTCTCTAGTGAGAGTGAAAAATCTACTTAAATTCCTATAGTCCTAATTTTAGAAATATTGAATAAATCTGCATTGCCTCTAAGTATTAGCTTTCTTTTAAGTGTTTTCATTTATTTATCGTCAGTAAACTTTTAATTTCTTCAGGATTTTATGGGGAGATAGAGTGCCATTAAAGGGCAGATCTGATAAAAATTTAATAAAATATGAAACCAGAAATAACTTTTTTTTTGTTTTATTGAAAATAAAGACATACCGAAGGTGATGTGGTAATAGTCAAAGTCTAAATTATATAATAAGATGCAGCTTAACTTCAGCAGTTTACTATCTACATGTTTCTTTTTTAGCTATATGAATCTCTCACATATCTAGAAAAATGAAGCTGCAGCTGTGAATGCAGTGAACTATCCTACCATATAATTGCAATGCCATCATGGGTATGTGAAGCCTTGGGAATCTGTTGGGAGTTGTGTCCTGATATCATTTGTTGCACTTTTATTCTGAAGTTTGGTATGACAGTGTTAAAGGATTTAAAGAGATGTTTGTCACCATAAGGAACTCCTCCAAGTGCTAAAATACCAGGTGACAGTCAAGAATTCTTACACATGGAATAGGTTATTTTGAACTTCTGTAAAGCATAGCTGCAGGAGAAAGGACGGCACAGTAAGTTTTTGACAAAGTATTATGCAAAATGGTTTCAAATGGCTAGACTTTTGGAACAGACTGTAACTGTGTCTGGTGCCTTAAACATCTGGGTGTTGAACCCTTATTTGAGCCTCTGATCAATAACACATGCTTCATATATATTTCAGCAAGTGCTTCTGCCCTTAAAATTGGAAGCAGTGGGAATAAGGTCTCAGTTCTTTAACTGTTTTTTTCCATTGTTCGCTATATATGAAAGTGTTAAAAAGAGAATGGCCACAATAAATATACAATTATAATTTAGTGGTGTTTGCAGTTAAAGGCAGTTTTCAACAAGTTTGTGTGCAGCAATCACTGCTGCCAATAAATGAGTCGTGATTCAGTACAGAACCTTCTATATAAAAATATTAAAATTGAAAATTATATTGAAATTATGGACTTTAAGGTGGTAACAGTAGGTAAGCAGTTATTTATAGTGATAGAACCCATATTTATGGATTTACCTCATCCCACTGATATAAATCAAGTGTATTATCTCAGCTCCTCTCTCCTATCTGGATCTTCTCAGGGTAAAAGAAAGGTTCTGTATTTATGGAGAAATTATGTTTCTTACAATAATGGTATTGCAAATTCGTTTGGTACCACCCTTCTGCATATTTTGATTCACCCATAAGAAAAGCATAACTGAATCTATAGGCTGTTCATATTTTGATTTTTGTTGCTATTATTAACACAGCTGCCTGTTTATGGACAAATTCCATTGTGTTTCTCATGTCTTCTGAATTGGTACCACAGTAGGATAAAATGGTCTATATCAAATATGAATGAGTCATCAGAGTGTTGAAATTTTGGACTACAGTGATGAGCCCAAAATAAAGAAATTAATAGAATTGACTGTAGGCACTATTTTAAAACAAATTTCAGAATTTTTTTTTTTTGTGATTTTATTGCGAAGAAAAACTAGAGATTGTATTTTCAAAAAGACTAGTATAGAATTTTCTTGATATTGTTATTTTGTAACTGTTAAACCTTTCAAACACGGAACATTTGTGTGATCACTCCTGCAGCCCTAAATCACTGCTAAGAGAGTTCTGCTAAAAGAGTCAGTTTTCTAAGAAGAAATGAAAGCAGTTTTAAGAAAACTTAGTCTCTTATAAAACTAAGACGGGAATTTTCCATCTCCACCCAGACACAGATTATCATTAAACTCATAGAAATCAGAGAAAAAGTTCCTTTGTTTGTTGCCACCACTGTTGCTGATATATTGCTGAGGATCTCCTCAATATATGAAAGCTTTTCTCTGGGTGTTAAGTGTTACTCTTGTAGAACTATGTGGGCACAAAAGTCTGAATCATGCTGACTTCAGGTCATCATTTGCCAAACAAAGCTAGGCTTTCCCAGGAATTGTTGATTGGTGCTTGGAGTTATTGCTGCGTGAATAAAGCTGGGACATTCATAGGCTGACTGACTAATGGGGAATATGTGCTGTCAAATAAAGGATATTTGATGACAGCTGCACACCGAGTTGCGTGAATAATGATTTTTCTTTGGTTCTGAGGCCAACCAAAACCATTTGCTTGAAAAATGCTGAATAGAAACAGTAAAAGAAAAATTAAAAAGATATTTTTCCTGACCAAAAATGTTTCCATATGAAACACAGACTTGTGATTTGTTTGAAACCCATTCTTCCTCCCCCTTTTTGTTTTTCAGAATATTGATTTGCTGCTAGATAAAAAAGTTCTGCCTAGCAATGTTCAATGCCCATACAGATAGAAAAGCCTTTATTTATTCAGAACATTAACTAACCACACACAGTAATCATAGATATTGACAGATACAGCTCTTTAAAAGTCGGTAAAGAATTCAGAATTTGGAGCCAAGTTACTGAGGGTTTTTTTGCTAACTCAGTGTTTATATACAATAGATTCTTCAGCAGCATTCCCTGGATTACTCTCTAATGAAATGTACATTTAACTAGATGTTCGATGTACAGAGACTGGTTTTGCTGGCCCAATAGATCTGTTTAGCCGCCACATGAAAATGCATTCACTAAAGCCCCTCTTATTTTTACAATAAATTCACTGAAAATAATTCACACATCTATCTCTCATAGACCCCTTCGAGGCAAATATGAAGCCTACAGAGGACACCTATGATGACCAATTGCTTAGACAGTGCAGCTTGCTTGTCCTCAAGAGACAATGAGGTTCTGTTTTGTGTAGACTGCCCTATTCGAAATCTTGGTGACGTCTTCTTGCCATGTTGACTGTATGAACCCTCCCTTATTCATACATTCATTATTTTCAGCAAATTTTCTGTTTTCTTATCCCAAAGGTTTTCTTATACCTTGTTGTCTAAATCCAAGCTACTTCTGTCTCCAACTCTCTACCTCTCATCCCTCTACTTCAGTCAGGGAACTGAATTTCTCTCTCTTCCTCAAAAATACCTAGTCCCTTCCTCCTTTTTCATTTTTCCCTTAAAACATCTGCTTTTTGTGGTATATGAAACATTCTGGCCAGAATATTTCTATATTTTATTTCCACTGTGTTTCATCAAAATAAGTGGCACAGCAGAAATATAGTTTGCAAAGGGATGAAATACCTTTTCAGCTTTTGGTAAAAATGTACCCAAAGTCAATTAAATTCTCCTCTTTTTTTTAAGTGCTCAGAAGATTTAGAAAATATAGATGTCAGAATACTAATGGCATGTGTATTCATATTCTTAACTTTAATCCTCTTGATTATTTAAGTTTCTTTCAGAACATGAAGTTGAAAATGTAAATAAACATAGTTTTCTTGAGATGGTTTTCAGATATTTTTAGCATTCACTCAGCAGTTTAAAAACATGTGGAAGGTCAAGTATGCAAATTTTTAGGTCATAAAAGGACCTACTTAACATTTAAATTTTGTTCTTTAAAAATATTTTTTTTTCAACTATCACATTAACAATATCATCTAAAATAAAGCCCTGTCTTTGGGTACCACTTAACACATTTTATAAAATGGATGTTTTATCAATAAATTTTCTAAAGACAAGAGCAAATTTCTCTAACATGCATTAAGAGGATTTTCATGGACCGCAGTTTACACAGATGCTACTGTGGAAACAGGGGCACTTGATGACTTGATGTGCACAAATAGCTTCATCATATGAGACAGCTCTCCACTCCTTCATGGCTAATCTGATGTCAATGCAGCACTTAAGGTGAACTCCGTCTGTTTTCAAAATTGATGTTACATTTATTCATAAGTAGCCAACTAAATATCTGCAAGATATTTACACCACAACGTGCTTTGGAGTCTTTTGCAGCTTGGCCTCTCTAAACCAATCCTTGTGTCACTTTCAAGACCTAGAATTACTTCAGCTGCTATGAGATACCTCCAGATATGCATCATCCCGGACAGGGAAAAAAGCAGCAATTAATGCTGCTACCAGTACTCTGAAAAAAAATTGACCAGGGCTGAGTTCTCTTAGTGATGGAAACAGTCACTCTTTTGCCTCCACAGGACCCACCAATGAGCAACAACCAAAAAGAATTTTTTAGGATTTTGGATCTAACGTGAAGTTAATGCACACACGCTGTGTATGCATATTTAACTGAGGTCTAACACACAAGTGTCCCTGCTAGTCCTCTGCAGGACCTAGCTGAGAACATACAGAAGCTGGCTCTGAACTCCCTTAGTTCAGGAAGCAGGAAACAGAAATAATACTAATTTTTTTTTTAATTAATCTTAATTAACAGCAATATTCTTAATTGTAAGAATATACTAAAAACCCCATTGCAAATAGTTTTACAGAAATGTCAGCATAGGGCTCCCTAAGCTGTCCTTTACGTCTATGCAATCTCCCTCATCTTGGTCAATATGAGGTCCTATTTTGTTTCCTACCCTTTGTAGCTACTCCTTTGGCCTAAATTATTTTTACAGGTTCTGACTGTGACTGCTGTTCTTTCCATAAGCACAGTGTATTGTGTTTTATCAGGACAACTGACCTACCATTTTGATTAAGGAAAACGAGGAAATAAGAAACAAATAAGCTCCAGAGACAGAAAAAAGCACAGTGTTTGTCATTCATTCTGACAGCAGGTGTCTTGAGCCAGTCTGCCCTAAATCAGAGGAAGGATAAGATCCCTCCCACTTAAAGACAAAGAAAATGAGCAGAGAACAGCATGAACATCTCACATATATAATGTAAAAGAACTGTGAAAAGTTAAGTCTGTCAAGTTTTCCTGCCTTAGAGAAGTATCCAACAGTATAGAATGAAATGTTCAGTGTGAAACCTATAAATCTGAAGTAGCTTCAGATGGGAAACCACAGGGTGTTTTGGGGTGGAAAAAAAGAGAGATGCATATAGGTTCTTTTAAAGAATGCAAACTATCATGGAGATGTGTATTCAAATGGTGCAATATATACATCACTTCCTTATAAGAAAGATCTTGGAGTGAAAAAGGAGTTTCATCTATACCCCTTGACCTCTAATCCTGAGATTAGACAGTGCCCTGATTTTTGTCACAACAAACTTGCTAGATGATGGGAAACATAGGCAGACACTTGTTACAAAACCAGGAGGATTTGACTGACTAAGTGTTACTGTGGATTGTGGGACTAGAGTTTAGGAGACTAAAGTCCAGTTCTTAACCTGCTAAATTAAAAATTATTCTATGAAGTCAGGAGGACTACAGGTCAAAAATGTGTACAAGGCTCAGCAATTACTCAAATACAAGGTTTAAATCATACATAATTTTCATCCCAGCCTTCTAGGAATGGTTTCCATTACGAACTAAATAGACAGCTTCGAAGGAGCTTGACACTTATTATCAAGTAATCTTTTAAAGTTAAAAAATACAGGGCTGAAGTGGAATGGTGGAAAATAAATTTAACCTTGAAAGGGAAATGAAAACATGTAAAGCAAAACAAAGAAAGATGCTGCGAAGAATTTATACATTGTTGATGGAATAGGAAATAGACAGTTAATTATCATCTAAGTCCAAAACTGAATTAATACTTTTCTGTAGTTCTCTGTGAGAAACTTTAGTTCATGCTAGACAGATGTCATCACATCAGACACGGCTCTAAGGCAGGTAGCTGCTTTTCTGGATTAGTGAGGGAATTGCCAGTCCACGTTACACAAAACTTTAATTTGTCAAATCAGCATCACCACCATATGACCAGATGGACAGGAATGTGGTGCTTATGTTTAAGAAACAGGAAGATGTGTTCCAAATAAACTGCAGTCTCATATCTCTGATTACTGTAATAAAAAAAGCTTTAGATTTAAAAGAATAAAGGAATATAGTGAACCACACATTTTTTGAAAATTGTGTATGATCTTTGCTAGATTTCTGCTCTTGTGAAAAACTGGGTTTTCCTGTTTTTAGAGAACAATGATGCAGCAGAACTAATCTACTTCAGGGAAGTTTTTGATATGATACTGAATCAGAATTTACTTATTCTAAAGCAGAGAGATAAGGTGGACAAGAAATTGGTTCATGTGGAGAAAACACTCTTGCTTACATTGAAAGAAGAATTACCAGGCTGGAGAAAGACTACTAGAGGGAGTTCCTCAAAGATCAGCCTTGATACTAGACTGATCTAATATTTTCATTTATTATCTTGGCACATATAAAAACATTTTAACACCATTTTCTGATGACACAAAGTTCTTAGACTTTTTCAAAGTAAAGGTGAGTTGGAGGAGTCACAAAGGAGTTGGATGACCTTGAAAGCTGGAGCAATGGTGATGGGATAAAGTACAGTAGTGCAAAGTCATGCACTTTCAGACTAATGAAAAAAGGTTCCTCTATGAACCGGAAGATTATCCAATTCATTGAAAATAACAAAGGAATAAAAAATATAACTGAGTTAATACAGAGCAGAGAGGATATACAATGTATCTGTGGAAAAAATGAACACCCTAATCTTAGGAAATAGAGTTTGAGGTGTTTCTGAGAGAGATAAGGAAAACTCTGCCTAGAATATCATGTGTAAATAAGCCACTCATGTTCAAGAAAGCACAATTTAAACTACTTTTAAAAAGGGGAGATCTGTAGGTAGATAGCAAAACTATCTTATATGACCGAAAGAATTTAAGAAGTTCACTTTAGTAAGTGAAAGGTAAAAAGGAATGTTACTCATGTCCAGGGACAGAAAAAGCATTACACACGTATAAGATAGTCAATACTTGATGGAAGCCTAAAATTAGAGCCATCAAAGGAATGACTTTCTATAATATCCTTACTCTATAAGAAAGTTTACTGGCTTAAAAATTCAGCATACACAGAAGTTGTTGAAAAGACTTCATATCATAGAGATACTTCATATCCTAGAGATACTTATAAGAGCAGGGGACTGGATGCAGTGAGCAGTACTTTGGTTTTGTGTCGATTTTATATCAAGGAAAGCTTGGGAAATCATCTTACTAAGGTGAAACTGACTTTGAAAGAAACTGGAGTTGCTGAAATCACAAAAAGACAGCAATAGCAGGCTGTCCTTGTTCATTGAAATTGTCCATCTCATGTAATCTCACTATCTCCTATCCTTCCTTCTGCACGTAATGTTATTAAAGTTTTTCACTTATATCCTAAATGTTGAAAAGGCACCAACACTGAACAGGCAATTACATGAGTTTCAAGTTATTTACAGAGACATTGATACAGAAATTACTACTGGAATAATAGTAGTTGCCTGTATTCCCTTTCAAGTGTCTCAGAATAAACACTGAATACATTAATTATTTTGTCTCTAGAGATAAAGTAATTTTTATCTTGCTTAACAAGAATTAAAAATATTGTTAATGTTCAATGTAATCCTACTTTGTACTACAGTTATCCAAGCTTTTTTTGTTTTAAGAAATAAATGCTGATGAATTAAAGGCAGCAATTATCAATGTACATGACACTTGCTAGATTTTCAGGCATAGTTTATTTTGTCTCTAAAAGTGTACTGAGAAAAACAAATCCTTCAATTAGTCAATCAATGCACTTACTCAATTGTCCCTGAACTTCACTGGAAGAATAAAATGCAATCATGGAAGTTACAGTATGTGTCTGATGGTCTCAGCCTAGACTAAATCATTGTTTCTTATTAATTTCTATGACGCTTCATACCTGAAATATATAACTTGGCATCTTTGATTCATTATTCTTTATTATTCTAGTCCTCTGACTCCAGACAGTAACATCCATTCACATATCTCTAAGAGGCTAATTTGTCCATGTGTGCTTTTGGCAAAATACTCCTAAACAGATGAACAGATTTTTGGAAGTGAGTTGTTAATTGACATTGTATAACTGGGGATATCGCTTATTGGGTAAAAAGTCTGAAATGGCTTGTCTATTTGATATGCTAAGATCAAACTGTACCAAAAGTGCTTATAGCTAATTAAAGTAGCAATTTTCCATTACAGAGATTTCTCTACTTCTCTCAATTTTTTTTTTTTTTAAGTTCAGTGCATTGAAATGAATAGAAAGACTCCAACTGTTGGGAGGAAGATTGTTCACAGCCTTGTCCATTGATATAATCTATTTCTTTCTCTATCTTTTGAAGTGTCAGTCCATGCAGACTATTTAGCTGGAATATTTCACTTTTCAACATTTAATTTTTCTATTTTTTTATCCTTTGAATTTTTCTTTCACTTCTTAAATTCAAAGCTTCATTCACGTTAAAAAGCAGCCTTGGACTGCACCATACCTATTGTTTAACTTCCAGTCCAATTTTCTAAATCTGTTCATTTTATTTGGCTCCCAGTTCCAAGTCTCCTACCTCTCTCCATACAAATTTTTTGGTGGTTTTTTTGGTTTTTTTGGGTTTTTTTTACCAAGGTTCTCTAACACTCCAAATTAGACTGCAAAATCCCCAGAGCTGAAATTGTATTTAATCTCTTTTTTGGAATATACTCTGCTGACCTGATGCTTGGTGCTGTGTGGGGATTTGGGGAGTCAGCCATTAGTGTTACAGTGTAACAAACACTAAATTGGATCTTACTTTCTGTGAAAGAAATTCATGTCAAGGGGTGAGCATCTCGAGAACAATCCATGAGCAACAGAAAAGTCTCTGAAGCCCTTACAAAGCAGCTGATGGGATAGGTAAGCGCTTACACAGCTGCTTTTCTTTGGCATAAATCTCCTTTTCACTTATGTGCAATTCTACTAATTATGTTTTTACATTACCCTCAGCATAGAAATATGGATGTAAATAATTACAACTATATCTATTTTGATATAGTCCATTTCACTATTTTCAAGTGTCAGTGTGAAAGTCAAATGGACATCACAAAATTCCCTAAGATGTAGCAAGGAGAATTCATTTAACCTTTGTTTGCCTGTAGGATATCTCATTGCAGATTATGACTAAAGCATATAGTAGCTGATTGTGTAGCACTCCAAGTCATAGCTTACTAAAGAATTTCCAGTGTTAAATTCTAAATTCAATAGTTAAAATTTGTCAGTCAATAAATTACAAGGTCATAATGCTGTTACCATATTTGATCTGTATTTTTTTTTTTTTTGCTTTCAGCCTCATTTCAATAAATTATTACATTTACAACCTACCTTCAAGATATCTCTTTGAGTTAAACTTTACTATGTGGCAGATGATGCATGTTGGAAACCTTTCTGGGGGTTTAGTCCAATCAATCAGGCAGCTAATGCAGAATGTGGGGTTTTTTCTTAACAAGCATGGCACACTGCCCTCATATGCACAGGTGTTCTGTAATTTGCACAGACAATCAGCAGGTTGCTCTGTGCAATTCAGGACATTGTTTTTAACTTCAGTAATTCTAAATAATTCTCACACAGAAGATAGGGATAGTACTGTTGATGCCATGATGATTTTTTGCCTTTTCTTTTATAACCCTGTTATACCTTTTTACAACTTCTGTATTCCTAGTGCTTTTTGCCTACATTCTTGGACTTGTTTGTCAAGCTAGGAGACTCAACATTTTAGAAGCTTCATAGTTAGTGTACCCCAGACCCCAAGGTCCTCTCCAGAACACATTCTGTAAACTAAGATAGAACCATCCAGGGGAAGGTTCCTTGGGGAGGGGAGCTCACTTGAGCCTCTTACTGGGGAATTTTTGATAGATATGCTAATTAGTAAGACCTATAATGTGATACCAGATCTATTGTGGGTGTTCATTGCAGTGTGCATTGGGGTGCATTCAACCTGGACGTAGTGCACCTAAGGATCCTTAAAATAAATACCAAGGTAAAATCCCTTTTTCCCTTCTAACTGTGTTTGACTCTTGATTTTAAGACCAGGAAAAGGCATCACTGTCAACTCTTGTTTTTCACTGGGAAGGTGATCTGAGTCATGAATTAATCACAGAATCAAGGCTCTTGTCCTTGATGGACTTCATGAGGTTCACACAGTCCCACCTCCCAAGTCTATCAAGGTCCCCCGAGATGCATCCCTTCCTGTTCGAAAACAACAACACACAGCTTGGTGTCAGTCCCACTGTCCATGTCAACAACAAATATGTTAAACAGCATCTTTCCCCATACTGGTCTCTGAGGAATGCCACTTGTCACTGATCTCCACTTGGACATCAGGCTGTTGGCTGCAACCCTTTGAGTGCAAACATTCAGCCAATTCCTTATCCACCGAAAGGTACATCCATCAATTCTGTATCTCTCCAGTTTAGAAGCAAGAATATCACGTGGGACATACTCAAATGCCTTACACAACTCCAGGTAGGTAATTTTAGTCACTCTGCCCTGATCCATCTCTTCTGTAATCACATCAGAAAAGGCCACTGAATTTGTGGGGCATAATTTGCCCTTAGTGCAGCCATGTTGGCTGTCATCATTCACCTCCTTATTCTCCATGTGCCTTAGCATAGCTTCCAGGAAGATCTGATTCATTATATTACTAGGCACCAATATGAGACTGATATGATGGATAATGGCTTAGACACTTCCTCTGCCAGTTCCCTCTGGACCTGTGGATGAATCCCATTAGGTCCTATGGACCTGTGCACCTTCAGGTTTCTTAGATGGCCTTGAACTTTGTCATCTCCTTCTGCCATGGGTCCACAATCAAACAAGTAGAGTTCAGTGCTACTAAGTCAAGCTGACATTTGTGCTAATACTAGTCTCAGGATTTCCAGCTCAGGATCAGCTCACAGCAAGACTGTGTGTGCCCATAGACTGTTATTTACTATGTTGCACCAACATAATATTACCTGTGGGGTGAAAATGGCAATCAGCCATTTCATCCACAAAAAAGATTTATTTTTTTTTTTAACTAAACACAAAGCTATACAGTGGAAGCACTGGGACAAGAAATTTGCTGAAGGAGAGGGAGTTCTATTGACCCGTCCTCTGGAAGGCAAATTTTTGGTTCTCTCCATGGGCATTAGTACCTGAAGTAAAGTTCATTTTGCAGGCATTTAAAGGCTGGCAAGTGCTGTGTTTAATGTGTAAGGGCTTTCACAGTATCTTTAGGCTTATTAAAAACAAGACTGCATTGTTAACCCAGAACTGAAAGCATGTCTTGAACTGACTCTGGCTGTGACTGTGGCTTACTTACATGAAAAATTACTGCACAGGAAGCACATTCCTCTGTAGCAGGGTGGAGTGTGTGGGATGTAATTTGGGAAATCTAAATTACATTCCTGCTTTACATGATACCCCTGGAAAGGTTATCAGTCTCCACTAACTATAAAGTCTTAAGGAGACTGAACTGGAACAGCTGAATACTGTTTTATGAACAATCTTCTAGCTCCATCTGTGTGCATCTTCAGCAGGGCAGATCTACTGGAGTGGGGGATACCAACCTGTACTGAAGCTGAGGGCCCAAATTAGCATAAGACTAAGTCCAGAGTCCCAGGGCCACAGTCAGAGCAGAGCCCCACACTGCCATGGCTGCGCAGTGTGGGAGCCATAGCTGCTTGGTGCCTTGCTGGGGATGTGTGAGGGTGGCTGAACTCCAGGAATGTCTGCCCATGACTCTATAGCCATGCCCTTCTTGCATGTCAGAAGTGCATTCTCACACCATCTTCCATGGCAACAACTTCATTACACTGTCAAATACAATTAACAAGAGATGGGAAAAGTGGATACTGAGCATATCCTGATAATTGCTTTATCTTCGGAAACTGTGTGAGGGCACAGGAGAAGAGAAAGGACTGCTTGTTTGAATGATGTTCACATGTTTGCTTCTTGTCCAAAGGTGTGTCACTAAATCACAAGAATCACAGAACGGGCTAGGTTGGAAGGGACCACAGTCATCATCTGGTCCAACCTTGCTGCTCAAGCAGGGTCATCCTTGAGCACATGGCACAGGATTGTATCCAGACACATATGAATACTGCCAGTGGAGGAGACTCCACAGCTCAATTTATTTTCTCCAAATATTTCCTTCTTTAAACTGCATTAATAAAGTAATACTGCAGTACTTCTGGAAGTTCAGAGGTCATGTATTTGGAATACAACGATAATACTAATAATACTAGAAAGCTTTACAAAAACGTTTTTATTAATATACCTGTAACACACATACAATTTATAGTACTTAGATGGACTGCCTCAACATAAATTATATAATATATTGCAGTGATGAGAAAAGGTTGCTAAATTTACTGTTCTGTTTCTTAGATGTATGTATAGTAAAGGTGTAAGGAAGCAATTTGACACTGATGAATAGAATTTTTTTTTCTGATACTGAATATGTGGAACTTTGAACACCAGTTGTTGTCTGATCCAGTATCACTTTCAGTGGGTGTTTTTTTTTACTGCTATGCATTTTTCTTCTAGGAACCACATCAGTTTGGTGGTAATTGATCAGTGTTTTCCTTCTTTTAAAGCATATCTAAACTTTTAATAGAAAGCTATTTTTCAGTTTACAAAATCTGGTTATAACATACAAAATTAATGCCAAAGGCCAACATTTAATTATGATGTGCTGCTAGTAGCATCTCTGGTGTGGTACTGGAAAATAGTAATATTTTTTATGGCTTAGTTTCTTGTGAGTTTTTGGAATCAATTTTATCTGTCAAAAAGTAATTTAAGTGTTGTTGCTAATATTTGTGAGCTTCTGGCTAAAAAAATACTCATTTATTTAGTGCTTTGTAAAGAATTGAATGCTGCATCTAGAAAATGTGGAACATCTGTAGCTTTCAGAATTCATTATTTTAAGTTATCATATTTCCTACTTTTCTAAAATCTCACCTACTCAAATCAGTATTCTGCAAGCGAAACTCAGCTGTCCTCACAACTTGCATTCCTGGATGCAAGTCTTACCAAACAGTGAAATAGCTATGCTAAAAATGGGCTAGTCATCACAGTTTCAGAGAAAAGCTTGGTAAAATAATATTTAATAACATGGAATAGCAATAAAGGTAGCACCAATGTTTTTAACAAAAAAAAAAATACAATGACATTTTGATTCTAAATTGTGGTGTTTATTTTCCTTAATCTATTACTTTTGGCAATGCAATGAACAGTGTAGTATCTTTTAAAAGGGATAGAAATTGTAGAAACTTCCTTCCAAATAATATTTTTGTTCAAATGGGTCTGTGCTGGCCTTAAAAGCTTATCTCTTCCAGAGCTGCAGGGAAAAAGTCAGGATATTTTATATCATTAGAATCTGCATTCTAATCTTCTCAGAGAGAATCAGAACACTGCTTCCTGAAGAGACCAAGATTTCAAAATGTTAAAGTCATGAGTTATTATTTTTCAATGCAAAAAACAAAAAATACCTATGTATAATACATTTGAAAGGTATGTGTTCTGCATGCATAGAAAACAAGTGCAAAGTTATAAAAATTTTATTGATGCTTTTTTTTGGGAAGATTTGCATAGCTTGTAGCTTATCTACCTCAAAACTTCCGTTCGTAATCTTTTACTATATGCAGTGCTATCTTGTATTTTGTAGTCATGAATCATAAAAGGCATTGAGATAGAAGTGACAAATTTCTAAGTCACATGGAAACTATAGTCTTCATTTCTCTTACCTCATTTTCACTCAGCTAGTGTATCTATCTCAGGCTAAACTCTGAACATTTGACAGCTCTCAAAAGCTTCAAACAGCTCCGACTTTCGACTCTCAGAGCAGGATGTTGAAAAAAAACAACATTCCTCTTGAACAAATGAGGAATTTTTTTACTTACCACTGAGTTCCAAACTTGAGCTTTCCCAAAATCTTGTGTAGAGAGACCTTGTTCCAGGAACACTATCTTTTTACCACTAATGTAAAATCAATTGAACTGAGGATACTTGTCATAGAAAGTATCTGGACGTTACCCATTTTTTTCCATGTTAGTATCTATGTGTCTTGGGGTGACTTTATGATGTGCATCCCCTATCACTGCTCTATGCCCAGAACTTAATTTTTTGCCTTTCTGTGCCTTTAAGCTGAGTCTGAGAGGGGGAAGAGGAAAAAAACCGAGCAAACTTTACAAAGCAGTTGTTTAAGGACACAGACACCCACTCCTCTGCGTCCTTCTGCTGCGGTAGCAAGAGCGGAGGAAGCACCCTTCGTGCTTTCCAGCCAGCTTTCGGCTCCTTTTCTCCGGAGGGAGACGGAGAGTTGAACTTTGTTTTCCCAGGACTTCAGTTTTTCCCTTCTTCTCCACTGGACTGTTTCAACATCAGAACACATCGGGAGAATTTTCCACCAAGGCCCCGGAGGTGGGCCCATGACCCAGCTCTGAGGAGGAGGAGGAGAGAGACCACACCTACAGAAGGACTCTGAAATCTTCCCAGGTTTCTCTCCACAGCGAGAGGTTTTATTATTTAGCATTATTATCCTTTTTCTGTGTGTTTGTTAAATAAATAGTTTTTATCTCTTTCACTTTCCTCCAAGGAAAATTTCTTTTTTTTCCTGAACCTGGTGGGGGAGGGATGGTTGTAACCTGCCTTCTATCAGAGGATATTTTCCTCCAAATTTGTCTAAACCAGCACACTATGCAAATGCAAATTACATATGCATGGAGGTAAAAATATTAATTTAACTATGGCAGTCAAGTCATTTCTATGTATCATATTTGCTTTGTGCCACAGCTGTTAGACTTGGTATGAAAGAGTTTTATGATGATGTTGCATTGCAAGAAACCCTCCAATGGCTTATTCAGTCCTCCAATTTTCAAGTCATGAATTTTATGAAGATGTAGGATCCAGAATGACTGATTTTGCAATCTAAAGGTAGAGATCAGATTCTTTTTGTGGCAGGAAAACATCTAAAATGAGATGTTTTACAGACCTCTTTTTCTGTTTGTTGGAAACTGAGCTATTTGTTGTTTGTTCAAACTGTTTTGCCTTTTAACTAGCACAGTGTAATCATTGAAACATGAGGATTTAGATATATACCAGCTCATAAATGGTTCCTCACATTTATTTCAGAGCAAGCTATCAAGTTTTCAGAAATTACTTGTGTTCATCTTGAGAACCATAGTACAGATAAGACAATAAAATTTCAGTTACTATTGCCACATTGAACTTCGTAAATGGCACTTAGGTACATAAACTAGTTCTAAATCTTGTACACAATAAAAGGGAAATTCAACTTGGAAAAAAAAACCAGACGTAATTTTTCTCCTGTGTAATCTTGTTTTCTTTACGGAAAAGATGCTACCATATTTGGAAATCAACATAAAACTGGCAGATTTATGTGGGCTTTAGATTATATATAGATATGTAACTTTCTATGCAGAGGTGAATTTCCCTCTGCGGTAAATAAATAATGTCTCCCATGTCAGCTTGATATGTGCCTAGCACAGCAAAGACTTGATTCTGATTAATGACTGCAATATTATTTGTTTCATTTTGCTTTTGCTGCTAATCAAATAATATAAATATATTTTACTATTCTCTTCTGAATTATAGAAGGTGATCCACATCAAATGAAATATTTTTTATTTTCATAACCATTATGTCAAATAAAATGGTAAAATCACAAGCACTGTTGGTTAACACGTGCTTTCAGACTATTAATTTAAAAAAAAATAATAGTTTAATATCCAAAATGTGTTGATATACTTTATCATCCAGTGAATGAAATAGAGTAGTTCAGGAAAGCCTATCTCTTTTTTGGGATATGCAGACATGCTTTCATGTCTGTTTTTCTAGTGTCCTTCCATCTTTGTGATATACAGAGTGTGATCCTTTCAATAATCCTGCTTGGAAGAAAAAAATCCATATGTAAATTTGTAAGGCAGATGTGATACAGTGACTTCCACAGTTTCTCCTCTAACACTAGTGCTATTCTCCCTCTTCACAATGAGGCCATGATCACAGAGGCACAGAGATCCTGGCCAATTCATTAAGTCAATGGCGAGTTTGTAGGGCCCAGGCTGTGCCAGCATAGTGTGTTCACACTATTTGGATAATTCCAAGCAATGAATGTTCAGGTTTTGTCTCTTCTGATGTCAGCCTTTCTGTAAAGACAAAGGAGAAGGTGAGACGGATCACCAGCATGTCTAAGGGAGAGCTTTCCAGTCTGCAGGATACAGAGGGGGAAAAAACCCAAGGTGTTCACAGTGAGAGCCTGAGAGAACCTTCAGCTCAAACAAAGAGGGGAAGAAAAAAGGTAGAAAGGAACAAGAATCAGGTATCCAAACCCTGGAGGCAGCAGAAGACAACAGAGTAATAAGCCAAGTTTGTGATAGCCCAAAATGTCTCTGAACTAGTTCAGACCAAGACTATATGCCAAGGACATTCTTTCAAGGAAGAACTCAATAAACTTTTTATTACTAGGCAGACAGTCATTCTAAATTTTGTCTCCTTTAAAGTTTATACTCCAATGAAACCTACCTTTTCCACTTTAATAGTCAATATTAGAGCTAGTCTAGAGGAGATCACATAAAGGACAAGTTCTAGGCATATCCAATTCAAAGTTTTGTCCAAGTCAATGTGCCATCACATTCAACTAGCTTTGACTGTTCATACATATTAAGACATCAGAAACTGTCCAGTGTCTTTAGTGTACTACACCACTGAAGTTAATGAGAGGAGCAGTGTATATGATCATAAAGAGACTTTAGCAAAGCCAAGACTGTTTTCCTTTGGAATACATGCTAACTCTGATGTGGGTAGCTTGGATGTCTCTGTGTAGTTTTTCACTCCTATATACAATTACAGACTTACTAAATGAACAAATGGTACTGGCTATACAGTCAGAAGGACCAAACAGCAAATCAAAGCATGCTGTGAAGTATAACATAAGAAATTATGTCTTTACTGGTAGCATTATAATATGTATAAGTAGTTTTACTTTGTTCCCTTAAGGTCATTTAGAGATTCTCTGTCCAGCAGTATTCAGTGTTAAATACCTGACAATGTGAGAGTAAAAGGATGCCATGCATTAAGTAAAATCATTGAACTCAATATAAAGTTGAAACCAGTGTAGCTGTGTAAGAACTTTATCCCATTCCCTGTATCTACATCCTCTGTGTGAAAACATCTGTCATCTCCTTCAGTCTGGAGCACATGAACTCATTCACTATGCTATTTCTAGCCCAAGAGAATTAAAACTCAAGGGCAAACTGAATCCTATTGGAATGATCTTAATAAGTTTCTAATGGATGGTTGTTATCAAAGCACTTCCATTTTGCCATCCTCAGGCAATTTTATGTTTTGTATATGGATATCAGCCTTTTGTTTCTTGGTTTGTTTGTTCCTATTTTCCAGCTTCTATAATGAGCATTTAAAACTATTGATGTTTCCAAGTACTCTCGTCAGGGTCACGGTACCAGTAACATTGGATATATGGGAAAAATAAATTTACTTATCAGAAAAGCTTTTGGGTAGAGATAAGAATTCAGTGCACTTGAAGAAAAGAGGGAGATAACCGGATTCTGAAGTGTCTTGGACTTGAAACAGATGCATACACACACACCCATAAAGATTTGGATTAGTGGAATTCTATCAGGTTGTTTGACCTTGTCTGAAAACAAGAAACATATAAAGCATCCTTCCCTCACAGAGATGAGAGAGCGAAAAGCTCTGGGACTCTACCAGGCAAGGCCCGTCTGCCTTGGGTCTGTCAAGTGGTACAGAGGTGCTTGTCACTGGGAGAGCTCCTAGGAAGTCCAACACTCTACCAAGAGGCTGCCAGGGTAGCTTTCCCAATATGAGACACTGTGGATATCCAGAGGGACTTCCAGTCTTCTTTTTCCCCTTAGCACACCATTTCTACTTCCAAGATTTAAATTTTCTACTGTTTCTTCTTGCCTCATCCTTTATATATCTTCCAAAATATTAATAACCTCTAAGCTACTCAACAGCCTTCTATTTTCAGATAGTGAGTCTAACAATTACTTTATGAAAAATAGATCAGTGAGTCTTCCTTTTCCTGTAATTTATTCTTTCTCCTAAAGCATATGTAAAACTATCAAAAGGAATGTAAGCACTTAATTGCTTAAATTCTGTTGACATACTATGAAATGCGAAAAATCCCCAGGTTCACAAATCCTTTCTGACATGGAATTTCAGCTTCAAAACCATGTAGTTATTTTTTAAAATGTTACCTTGTTTCTTTCTAATAATTTTATCTGTAATTAATATTCTTTAGTTCTTTTAAGGAGGTGTATTCAAGTCTGACTAAATTAATAGAATCAAGACATTAAAGTTACAGGTTTTGCTTTTTTGAATTACACATGACAAAACCAGGAAAGTATGTTATTAAAAAATAAAGATAATTGAAAAATATAAATATTAATGTGATTTAAGGATATTTTCAATCTTCTACTTAAAAAATTCAAACATAGTCTGTAGCAAATATTGTTCTTTGAGTTAAAAAAGATAAATTAATTATATCTATGAATAATAAAATAAATAAATAAATAAATAATTCCTGGAATTATTTAAAATATTTTAAATGAAAGGTTTTTATGTGGGGTTAAGCAAAACTTGAAATGAGCTAACGCATGTGCCTGGTAAAGCATCAAGCTCCATGTAAGTTCTTTTATGCTTAATGTCTTCATGAGGGCAGCACTGGCATATTCTGCCTTGCATGCATTCATACCAGTTTTGAAGATCAAGATGAAAGGCATGAACAGAAATCCCAGCTACCACATTGTTTTTGAGAAATGTACCTTAGAGTCAAGCTTTTCCATGCATTTCATTAAATCTTAACAAATAGTGCTACTTGCTGCTCCACACTTTTCTGAAAAAAAAAATCCTCTCAGTAATTCCACAAAGAAATCTAATTCTCAGTTTAGGAGGAGTAATTCTTGCCCTTCAAAAACTTTTCATATTTTATTATTTTTATCTTAGAACATAGGGCTAATCGTTTTTCACAGAAGGTTAGTGCTCATCCAATTTCATGGCGTTATTGGCTCATATCACAGATGTAAAAAATGCAAGTGTTGGTTATTTCATCTTTTCTAAAAATACAGACTGCTGCAGGACAGAATAATGGCATTTGGCTTATCTCTGAAGCACAAATATAACTTGGAGACCACTGGTGCATTTTAGGAAAGTAGTCCCAATTCCTCATGTAAAACGCCAATCTCATTACAACATTCTCTCAACTGCAGTCCTCCTAAATAGAGGGTTAGTACCAACTGCTAATATTCTTTCTTTTCAATAAATGGAATGTGTATGCAACATTACTGAAGTTTTTCTAGTAGGTCACCTGGGGCCAGCTCTTAGTCTCTGAGCCCAGAGGAGATAATGTTGAGCACAAGAACAATTCTTAGATTTGATAGGTAGGAACAGGTTGAGGTCAAGTTTATCATGTCCAAGAGCCGTTTTGGGTTTTTTACACCAGGTACTTACATGGGGATCGAGGGACAGATTAATTTTTCTTTAATTTAACTGTTTAAAAATGTGGTGCAAAGTCTGAACAAATCAATTGCCTTGGTTTCTTCTAACCGTTGGAGAGGGTGGTTTGGGAATTTCAGTCAAGTTTGACAATGGAGTTCATTTTAACATGAGTCTTCACTATTTTAAAGCTGAACGGAAAACTAATTTGTAGGTCCAGATGCAAATGAACTCCTTTTTCAATGTTTTAAGTTTCACAGATACTTCAGTGATTGTAGCATACATATATAAAGCCATATAGTTAAAGCTAACTAGAAATGAGTGCAAATAATTTGGATTTTGCTGCTGTAAAATAGCCTTAGAAAAGCAACAGATTCAATTCAATAAATCTGTACAAAATACTATTATGACACATGATATGTGAGAATTAGTTTATGAGTGACAGTCATAGAGTGCATGTTTCTCTCAGTACACTGGCCTCAACAAAAAATCTTATTTATATGAATTACAGAGTAGTTCTTCCAAGTTAGACTATAATGAGGCCAGTGCATAACAGCAGACATTACTCAGAGGAATGCTTTCTGCCAGTCCTTGACAGGCTGTAGGGCAGGCTAAAGACAAGGGCTTGAACAAGTGTATGTCCCTGTATGCTACTCCTGCCTAAGCAAGCTCAAAGCAGCATTAGCAGGAGGTTAAAAAATAGTATTCCAATGCATTAGTCTGATATGTATCAGAAATTCAAAATTAATTTAGAAGCTTGGCTTATTTAAAAAAGTCTACACTTTGTAAAAGTAACCCAATTAATCCTGGGTTGTAGATTCACACCCACAGGGCATGTGAATCCATTTCCATAGCATTAGTTGCCGAGGAACTGCTAAGATTTCATTCAAATATTATGAGCAAAAGTGTCAGTCCTGTCTGTCACTAGTAGGAAGTCACTAGAGATAAGATTCTGTTTAGGGGTGTTTCTTTCCTTAGCAGAAGGACTCCTTTTGTCTTTCCTGTTGCACTGCAGCCCTAAATATTACTGCTAAATGGTTTTGCTTAACAATAATCCACATGTTCCATTTCTTTCTTAGCTACTATGTGATACATTACAGGGAGTGCAGCAAAATCAAGCTTTTTAAGTAGTTTATTTAGATAAATATCACCTTCCACTCTGATAATATACAATGATACCAAGCAGAAAAGACATGACTGCAGCACTCTGAACTCTGTAGGATGATGTCACAATTCAAAGAAGCAAGGATGTACAGTCCTTTCAAACTGCATGGCTAGTCAAAATCTGTGGTTCTTTGAGTTACTTTGGTTAGGAGGAAAAAATAAGGATGAAGACAGTTTATTTTGATACAATCCCATTCACACGTATATGAGGCATGAGAAACTCTGTTTTTATACTGCATTTGAGGAAACCAAGCACTATAAAATCATCAGCATTGACATCAAAATTCTTTCACATGAGTTCTCTCCCAGATCGTTCAAAAGAGGTTTTTTTTTCTTTTGGAGGGGGTCTTTTTTCTTTTTCCCCACTTCTCTGTATCTGTTCCTATCATTTGTCTCTTTAATTTTCTCTTTTGTATATTTATCTGCACTAAAATAATTCCCTACCTCTAAAAGGATATTACTTCTGATTCTTAGATTAGCCAGGTACTTTATGAAAGGAACCTCACTTGATTCTGCAAAGCTCTGGTCAAGTCACCTTGCAAGTGTAATTATATTATATTAACAGCATTGCACTGATATGCATATAAATATGCATACTCATACAAATTTTATATACTATATGAAATTTAACTCAGCGATCAGTATCTGTAAATACTTTGAGCTGTCTTAAAAGGGCAGACTTCTAATTTTCATCTGATGCTCATATGAAGTAGGCCAAACATAGTCTATATAACCAGGACATCAGCACAACATTGAAGTATTCATTCTAAAAACACTGGTATAATGAAGATCTCATGACTTCCAACAAAACAAGTGCTTGGAGTAATATGCTGTTGGTAAATAATTCAAAATTGGGTGCAAATAGATTGAAATACCACCAGCACAATAGCAGAGCATCAAAATAAAAATAGAGTAGGGTCAGTGTTGGTCCATTCATACTGCCAAAAATTTAAAAATATGTGAAGCCAGAAGGAAGTGCTCCAATTAATATTACAGCAGCGGGTGCAAAAGCGTTACTGTAATCTGAAAAATAGAATCAACACCACTCATTAAAGGTGCTGTTTTGATTTGATTTGATGTGATTGATCTAGTGCTCATACTCTTAGGCATGTATTCATTTTCATAGTACCCAGCAAGTGAGAGCAGTACAACACAGAGAGATTTGACAGCCTAATAGCAATAATATTTTAATTCTTATATGGAGCATGTTATATATTCAAAGAACTGTACAAATAGTAACCAACTAATAAAAACTAATGTTATTCCTTCTCTATCTCATGATATTAATGAAGCATATTACTTATTCTCAATCTACTCTTTTATGTTTTTAGCTCTTTGCACTTGAGCATTTTATGGCAAACTCTAGAGATCAATTTATACAGCTAAGAAAGATACATACATGCATAATACATTTTAAAAACTCCTCCTTAAATAGTGTCTGCTGTAGAATGTAGAAAACAAGTCTTAAAATGAGGTATCCCACAAATATTCTGTCTTTTTGATTTTGTGAATTAGTTACTGATAAAACCTAAAGGAGCTCAGGTAAATTAAAGTTAGAATTTTCGTGAGACAAATTTACTATCAGAGAATAATGGTCACTCAAAAGTCCTTGCATGTATAGCCCAGTTTGTGGGAGGAAAGCCCTGAGACAGGGCTCAAGGGCACCCAGATCGGGGTAGCCCCATAAATTTATGGGTCCAGTGTAGCAAATTGTCTCTGCACCCAGTGCTGGACCTGGAAAGATGCCTTTCCAACTTTCTCAGTATCTACCCGGAATCTTTTGATTCCTTGCAAGTCTGAGCATTTATACTTTCATTTTAGCTTCCAAGTGTGCTCATGAGCCACTGTCCCTGATTGCTCACAGTTCCTGCATACTGAATCATGGTTGGGCTTCTGAATCCAGGATAAGCCAGCTACGTCTGCTGATGGGGAAGTCTGGAGATAAAAGAACTGATAAAGAGTCCCTTGTGCTCTGGCACTACCATGTAGTCAGAGCCAGCAGCTGCGAGGAGTTGAAACTGAGTTGAGTTTCAGCACAGTTATTAAAAAGCACCAGTGAGGTTTTTTTTTGACATCTGGACTTTGCTCTCGACAGGGACAACCAAAATTTGTTCATCCCTACATCTCAGAAATCCTAGAGAAAAGGGATGAAACCAAGACCTTTGGAACATGGCCTCTTAGCGGGAATTTCAGGTCCAAATGAAACATTTTATGTTATAAATTTGAAAGAACTATTTTTTTTTTTATTTGAGGGGTTAAGTTTGTCTGGGGATTTGAGATTTGGAGTTTTTTTCATGCTGAAGCACATTATTTGTATCCAAAATTTCAGATTACTGCAAGAGAAGAACTCTAATTTCCAAGAAGATTAAAGTAAAATCTTTTAAGCTCTGAGACAAAGATTTTTCCTGCCTTGTTTCAGCCTTTAGCCAATTTTTGAGGACAGTGATGGGGAGAAAAGTGGGGTTTTGAAGTGATCTTATAGATCAGATTGGTAAATCATAGTGTTGAACAGCTGTGGAAAATTAATAGTGACTAGTTCATTGACTCTGTGTTTTGAAGACGGAGATATGATAGGAATACTAAGTATGATTACTCATATGCCTAATCTTTTATGTAAGGCTTCCAGTAGTTTGCATATTGGCTTCAGTGTCCTAGACACTTCTCAGTTTGCCTAAATAATTGCATTCTGCTTACTGACATTTTTGTCTACAATTTCAACTGCTTATGTTATTTATCATTTCCTGTTGTGCTGTGCTACTGTGGCCTACTTATTCTTTCATTTTGATTCAAAGTTTAAGTCATCCCCAGTGAGTGTCTGAGAGCAGGAAAAAGAAAAATGTGATTCTCTTTTGGAATTGCTTACAAACTAAATTCAGACAAGGAGTTATAAAAGAAGTTGGAAGATGTAGGAGGATTGACATTCACTATACCACTATGTTTAAATGGTTACTCAACTAACAGCTGAGTAGATTGTGTTGAAGAGTTTCATGGTTTATTTTGAAAATAAAACAAACAAATAAATAAAAATGTTTACACATTCAACTCTTAAGAGTTCCTACCAGTTGTAGGAAGCATGTGGAAGTATGTGGATAATGGAGGTTTTACCTGACAGGCTAGCTGAAGCATGATAATAGACAATAGGAAAATTCAGGCACAGTCTTGACTAAAGCAGGATATCAATGTTACTGATATGGGCAGATATGAAATATCAGATATGCATCTGGGAGTGATGCATAAATATGAGAGGGTAACAGGGCAAATACATGCATGTTTATATGAAAAGAGATGAAAATATATCTATTTGTTTTGTCAAGACAGGGGGATATTCTATGACAATTTTCCCATGAACTATGAGTGTGTATTGAAATGTATTATGTTTTTCAAACTGCTTACTCAATAATACAATTTCAATTTAAGAATATTTAATATTATGGCATAGTAAGAATTACTTGGTGCTGGTGGAACAGGGAAATTCAACTACATAACTATGATGGACATATCCATATAGAGAACAGTAAGAATTTGCTGTGAACAATCATCAATAAAAAATCTGGACACAAAAAGGCTCTTCCGAGAGAAGACCAAAAAAATCTCTGAAGAGAAGTTAGAGGGGGAAAAAAAGCTGTGTGACTGTTCCTTTCCTAGGAAACGAATGATTTTATCATTGTTATTTTACCATGTGAATCTTTCAGTTACTGCTTTGCCACTTTCTGCTCTAATTATAGTAGCAAAAAATTCTCTCATCTAAAAACACATGGAAGTTTCTTCTAGAAGACTATGACTTCCTGCTTAGTTGGAGCAGTACAGGGCACATGGTCTTTATGACCAAATGTCTACATAGGCTACCAGATCATTTCTCAATGCATTTGGAGGAATCATCTCTGCTTTGAGAAGCCATTTAGGATTTGGACTTGCTCCAGGCTATCAGTTGAGTGCCCCTAGAACAAGAGTGAAAATGTCCCTGCAAAGTTTGTACCTCGTGCTGAAGTAACATTGAGTCTTTCTGTTCTCTGCTTAGTACAGTAGAAATCCAGATTCAATAACACTGAGAACACATTAGCAATATTTCCTCTTCATACTTGCTTTTACCTAAATAGTGAGATCAGCAGGTTCTTATGGAAGAGTTTTCACTTTATGGCCTGTCTTGAAGAGAAGGTATATCCTGTAAGTGACACACAAATACCTAAACATATTTCTCTTATATGTTATACTGTAATATAGTATCTTGAACATTATCCACTTCTGAGTCTTTTACTTACATTGTTTTCAAAACTGCATGTAAATTGTACCTCTACTGTGATGAAAAAAATCAACCTGTACTGTCAAAAAAGGAAAAGACCATATACCACTTCAGTGCATCTATATGTCTGCATTAATTCTCTGGCTATTGTTGGCTTTCTAGGGGCACATTTGCATGCTTTCATCAAGCTGGTTGATCCCCTCAAGAAGCAGCAAAGGGTGGGTTACTCCACTGAGGGAAGGGAGCTAGGAGCTTGTACTAGTTTGAAAACAAGCCAGTGGGAGGCACCAAGTCAGAATAACAATTTAATAGGGAAATTAAAAAAAAGCCCAAACCAACAACCAACAAAAAACCCCAAAATACTGGGTTAAACTAACAGAGTCAGGATACAACCTGAAACCCTGTTAGGCAGGGTGGTGGTGGCAGTCCAATAAAATGGTGGCTGCAGTCCTCCTGAAGTGATGGATGTGGTTCTCTTGAAGCAGTGGTCCTGTAGAAGGGTCTGCTCTTTCTCTGAAGGTCCAATGGTGGCTATGTAGCTCCTGTCCTCTGGGAATCCAGTTGTCTCTGGAGTTCAGAATCTCAGATTATATCCAGGATGGAATGCTTGGTTCCTGCCTCTGGGTGGAGCATCTCACAATGGGATGATGAGTCATGAGGCCAAGTGTTGATTAGGCTCATTAACAGAAGATAGTCCAGAGGGAGTTATCTCTGAGTCATGCAGCAGAACAATGATGGGCCATTAACAGCAAGATAGTCTGGGGGGAGGAGGCAAGGAAACACTGCCCCACCTGATTTCAACAGCTCCTGAGGCTGGTAATAGAATACACTGCAACCCAGGACAGAGCTGAGGGTGACAGCAGACTGGCATCTGAACAGAATCTTGCTGTCCCTAAACCAGCAGAGAGCAGAGAATATCCAGTGAGGGTAATCAGAGCTGCTGAGAGCCTAGGCATCCCCAGACAAATTTGTTGTAACCAGCTACGTCTGAGGAGAAGCCAGGAAGAAAAGCCAGTGCAATCAGGTCAGGGCCAGGACTGGATACAGGCACACCTGGATGATGGCTCAGGGGAGCATCCGGGGCAGGGACTGAGCTGGGATGAGCTCCTGAGCCAAAGAGTGCCTGGGTGAGCTGCAGAGGAAGCTCCTCACAGCTCATCGTTGCAGGGCTCTTTGCACAGCTCTCCCCTTGGCTGTGCTGTCTGTCTCAGCACTCACCTGCAGCAGTTCCATATGAACACCCAGGAGCGAGGAGACCACCTATGCAGAGTCTTGGTGCACTGTGGCCTGTGACAGATACATGGTGGTCTGTTGTGGGACTACTGTGGACTGTCCTACATGTGCTCTGCCTTGGTAGCTGGTTACTATTGAAAAAGAGAATTAATTTCCTAGTAATTCCAAGAATAAAACCAAAACAACAAAAAACCTCAAAACCCCACAAAGTTACTGAAAGTATTTGGAGGAAAGGTAATTAAATATGTAATTATTCCAAACATTGAGGTAGTGGTGGGTCACTGTAGCAACTGAGGCCATAATCGAGCAGATGACTATATTGCAAAGTTCATAACACTGTTTTGCCCCATTACTTAACCTTTACCAAACAACAAGCCTCTAGAATAAATTGTTTTCAAGTACAGTGTATCCATTTCATTTTTTGGCTTCTTCTTTCAATTCGTGACTATCCCAGTATCTATCATTATTCTCTCCAGCTTCACAGGTCTGATCCTCTGTACTTGGCTGTGTCAGATGCTTTTAACCATGCTTCTGTCTCTACTTCAATCATCCCCTAGGCCCATAACAACAATTTAACCCACTCCATATTGAATGTGATTTCCAGCTCATTCTTCATTTGTTCTTGCTCTCTTACTGCCTCACTAAGTGATCAGAAGGATCAAAGGAAAAATCCTAGTTTTTTACAGTGGTTGGCATATCGACATGTATTTGAGAGACTCAGTTCTGAGCTAGGTGATAAAATTCATGCTCGTCTGATCCCAAATTTTTTATCAGCTGCCTTAGGAAACCTTACTTCACAAGGTAAAATGGAGAGGAGAAAATTATGCAGAGGAAGGGAACAGCTGGTGCACTCCTACACATGTGCAAGAGCCCAGATGCACAAACATTTGGACCTGTAATTATAGAAGCTTGGCAGCTTTAGTTCCTTGCAAGATTTAGTGTGAATGAGGACTGGGTGAACCACATTGTCCTCAGAAACTTGTGTGCATTGCTTGTAGCGCCTTTAAAAATACTGAAGATGGGTGGACAAGGGTGTAAATATTTTCACTGAAAATAAGAGCATGCATATATAGGTTAGTAAAATGACAGTAGCTCTGAACACTTGGATTTAATGATAAAGTCTTAGTCTGTATTTTGATTAACATAAGAAATAAGGAACAAGAAACATAAGGAAGCAAGAACTGGGAAATCACAGCTGCTATTTTTGATCTTATATTCAGCCACCTCTCAGAAGTATTGCAGCATTTTGGAATTACATCCAATTTCTATTGTTGTCCCTATACTTTCTAAGTTCTTGGACTTTCATAACAAGACTTATTAATATCTTCACATGAGATGCTGAGAAATATGTATTTGTAATGGTTTAGGTGTTAAGGCTAAATAGGGATTTGCACTGTAGTATTGTGTCCTGGATCTGTACTGGTATATTTGAACTGTCTTTTGGTGGTGGGAAATGAATAAATTATTATAGTGTGAATGAAAATATTCTCCTTATTACCCCTCATCTGGACTGGGTTCAGTGACTTTATAAATGTGCAGTTAAGCTAAATTACATACTACCCTCAGTTTAAACTCTTTCTTGTTCATTGTGTATGTACAGTTTCAAAGTTCCTACTTTAACCGACCTACAAAATACCATTAGGTATGAATATATCTCAAATCAGAAAGACTCTCTTGTCACAGTTCTTTGATAACCATTTACTTGAAGGATCTGGCACTTTTTAGTTCAACTGATTTTTTTTTTCTTAATCTCATATTTCTACTTGGTATTACTTATTTTTTATTGTTTATTGTACAGGATGTGGCCTTGATGAGAATTCCAGAAACTTGAAGTTCTTAATTAGATTTATTGATTTTCAAATTTTAACTCTCTAGAAAATATAGCTCTTTGATGGCATATACAGCATCAATGCATTAGATGCCAAAAATTGTAATTTAAAAAGTAACAATGGAGGCAGCTGCGATTTTTCTAGATACAGTATGAAAATATCAGATAGCTTTTGGATATTTTGCAAGAAATTTCTTCTACTAATTACATCTAAATGTACAACCATTAAGGAATCTAAGAAGCCTTCTGTAATTAAGTTTCAGAAGAGTTTAAAATATACAAAAATTATATTAAAACAAAAGCATGATATTTCTTAAAACCAGTCACCACATCTGCTTTAATAATTTATTTATATGTGAATATTATATTTTCTTCCAAGAAATCTAAAAGTGTCTGAATGGTAATTTCATATATAAAATCCTTTTTAAAGTAAGAATATTTAAAATGTAGACACTCAACATATATCCAGATTTTCTCCCTGTTTAAGTGGCCTTAATAAAGCTGGATCTTACTGTGCTAAAGCCCATTTGATTTCTTGCAGCCTTGGCACTTCTGTATATGCTGATATCATCAGCCTGTAACATACAGAAGAAGGAAGGTCCTTTTCCAACTCCAGGAAAGAGTGATCATGAATTCAATATGCCAGCAGAGAAATTCAAACACAGGTCAAGTATTCTGTATCCTATTAGTGTGTTGGATTGCTATAAGTCATCTGGGGCTTTTTTTGAGTCATCTCAGTTCAACTTTAGGAGAGCTTTCAGACACATCTGGTTTTTGGTTTAAACTTTAAAAAAGACAATTTCAAAAAAAAAAGATATGATTTTGTAAATCACACACAGTAAATCCAGCTTTGAGGGAAACCAGGCTAGCAAAATTCTGTCCATACAGAGATAAGATGCAAATCTCATATCTTCAGAGGAGTGAAAGTTTTACCAGATAAATCCAGTACCAAAAGTTAGATTGGAACAGGACAGAACTTTCCAACCTGGAAATCACTGAGAAAGTATTCGTTCAAAAATATTGAAATCAGTGGCAAAATGAATTAATCATAGTGGAATCGAGGCATCACCTTGCTCTTTACAATAGTGTTTGTTTTAAAGGAATAAGTTACATCAAATGTGAGAGGAACAGAGAATTGGAAATCATCTATATATTCATGATATGAAATTCCCAAGGAGTTGAATGGTTTAATCTTAGTTTCTGACATTAACTACCCTATTTCTTTGTACAGCAAGTCCTCTAACGTATTGATGTAATTAACCAAAGAATCAGTATTACTGTTTACATTCACATTGCAAAACTGTATCAATAATTTCCAATTTAGGCTAATCAGTGTACTTATTTTTTTCTGAATTAGCTGTATAGTCTATAGACTTGCTATAAAGTTGGACTGCATTGTTTAAAATGTGTTGTCTGGAGAATTGTTAAGATGGAACACAAGAGTCTTCTCTTTCTATTTAAAGCAACGATAGCATTCTTTGCGTAACCTAAAACCATCACATTAGATATAGGTTTCTTTCAGTGGATCCCTACTGAAAAAGACATTTTCTAGAAAGATTTCAACACTGAAGGAAACAGTTCACAATTTGCTTCAAATGCAATATACCTTTCTATGTTTTTTAGATACACCTTTCTTTGGAAATTTGAAGGAGAATAAGGTGGAGGCTGAATAAAATTGATTTCTGGTCTTTTCCAACTGTGTGCTGCATTTTGCTTCCAGTTACATTGAGATTCCTATAAACTAATCACCCATTGGGCCCTAGATGTGATCTGACCATAACAAAAATATAGGGAAACCGAAGTAGGGGGACAACAAAGGCAAGAAACAGGCGACCTGTCCCCTGATATGTGGATTGGTTGTTGATCTTCTAATTGTGCACCCCAAACACATTTTATGCTTAGATGGAAATAAACATTATTGACAGGCCTTGCTTGATATCTGTGCTCCATATGACTGTCCTTCCTGTGCTTGATAAATAGTAGAGAGCATTTTAACCTTGAAAGAAGAGAGAACTTCAGAAAGATAAACCTCCATCAGTGAACAGGTTTTATTAGGTAATCTGTACTATGGCAATGATTGATTTCCAGATGAATGACCTTGAAATTTACTTTTCAAATCTATTTGCCTGATAGAAATCTTGGTGACCTCAGAAAGGTTTGTTTATCTTGTATATATTTACATATTATCATTTGCATCCTCTTTACTTACTGCTCAACCTATCACTTCACTTGGAGCATAATTTCAATATTTTAACCTGTAAATGCATGTAGGGCTTATGAAAAATTACTAGCATTTATGTTAAAGAAAGTTGTGCGTGCATGGTTGTAAATATGACTTGACACAATAGCCCTAGGAAAGAAATAAATTTAACTTTCATAAGGACATCAGGATATACCATTCCTCACTTAGCCCTATAGACACCAAAATGCAGCAGCTTTACTTCAGCAAATACTGACATAGACAAAATAATATTCTGCATTTTAAATTCTCCTCAAATCCCCCCTCTTCACACTGAAATTTTACAATAGAGCTGTTTTATCTGTGAATCAAAATGAGACTATTTTAGAATATGTCATGTCTTCAAAGTAAGTTACCAATATTACTTCCCCTGTTAACTGAATGTTTTCTGGGTTTCCATCAACATAGACAATAAACCACAGAAGAGAAAAAAAAGCTACACAGGCAATCCAGCAAGAATATAATAAACTCACTCCTTGACACTGGCAACTTGAATGAATAATCAGGACTTTCCAGATAATTCATGTTTAATGCAAAAGCAGTGGATTTGATAAATTTGTCAAGTATAAAAGATACCCTTGAATCAACTTCTGTTCAAATAATTTTTTTTTCATATAGAGTCGATGAGATTTAAGAATTACAGTCAAATTGTCTCATAGGCACATGAAGTCAGTTCACACAATCTAGTATTTGAATATGTTATTCCTATGCAAGGTTTTCTATTTAAATCTGTTTTCCTAGAAGAAAAGTACTACTAGTATGTAATAGAAAGCACCATCTCAAAGGTTGTACACAAGTAGGAGTTAATTATCTAACTGCCACATGAATAACCTGTCCAAATTCAGATCTTGAAAAGCTTCTTTCAGTTACATCCAAGTCCTGAAGAAAACACATGTTTTTGACATTATCTCCCTCCACACAGCTCCAGTTCAGTTCAAGGCCTCTCAGGAAAGATAATCTTTACTGCTGTTTCTGCACTGAGCAGGCCAGCATTTTGTTATGCTTCATTGTCTGTGCTCCACACACATTGCCTGGGAAGTTGGAGCTGCTAAACCAATATTTATTAGCTTGTGAGGTCTCAGATGTGTCACTCATGACATGGAGGAGGGTGCTCTGGTGAAAGGCTGTAATGCCATCCCCCAAAATGAAGAGTTAGACATAGTTCTGATTGTGTAAAGAAAACAAATAAAGGTGACCTTGAAAACAAACACAATGTGACACTGAAATTTAGCATTATTTTATTTGCTTTTAATAAAAGTTATTGTGCAAAATGTGTCTGAAATAGTCTGTAGATATCCTGGAGGGAAGGGTCAAAATTTTTCATAGCCTGCAAGTTATTGATAATGATGCTTATCCTCAGTGACAGATTTATCAGAAAGCAAATGTAAGTGCACTCATGAACTACAGTTTTGGCAGTAGACCTTGCCTTTACATAATGGGACAAAGAAAAATAAAAAGCTTAATAAAACTTAATCTTTTAATCTTAATATTATTAGAATGCCTTCATTGCCACAATGTTAACTGACACCTATCATTTAGCGTAAACATAAGCCATAAGCTTTAAAGAAACATAAACCATAGTCTTTCCTTGAAGCCAAACTAGCAGCTCCAGTGAAGTCAATGGCATTGGTGTTTTAATTTCACAAAGGCCACTGTCATGGGTTAGCAAAGCATTGTCCTGGAACTGATTTTCTTGCAAAGAGGTGCTTACAGCTTCCTCTGTGACCTGACAGAACCTATCGGCTGGCTAGTTTGAATATGGACAATTTTTTAAGCCATTAGAATTTTGACCGCCTCTGTGATCCGCACTTAAGAACAGACTAACCCCAGGCAGAGTCTCTCTCGTTTCCAGCACTGGGACAGGTGGCTGCGGGCCCCGTACGGGGCCCTGTGGGCCTGGCCCAGGCTCTGCTTGGGCCAGGCTGGGCTGGGCCACGGCCATCCTGGAGCCGATGGGCCCTGTTCCATCCATGGAACCCCCCCCACAGCCCTGCTCTGTGCAGACGGGTGGCTCCCCCTCTCCAGTGCAGCCAGGATTCAGCCAAAAGCTACCCACAGCTTCGCGGCAAAGATCATGTGACCAACAGCGATAAGCGAAATTCCAGCTGCAGGGCCTGGGTGAGATTAACCCTTTTAGTGCTGTGAAGAGCTGAAAACCTGAGGGAGAAGAAAGAGGAGATGCTTAAAGCTGAAATTCTGTTGTAAAGCTATGATGTATCAAAGTACCTGTTGTAATTTCATGAAGGCATGGGGGGTGGAGCGTTCAACTTGTACTTGTGAGCAAAAGCACCTGTGCTGAGATAGGCAGATGCTGAAGCAGCTGTAATTTCATGAGAAGTTTGGACAGGGAGAGATGGAAGCGATGAGGACTTTTGCTCCAAACAGAAAGGAGAAGACCTCAGTTCTCAGAGATGCTCCCAGAGATAGCCCTAGAGATGAAGATGAGGAGGACCCTTTGCTCCCAGGGAAGGAGGAGGGCCTCTGTTCTTAGAGATGAAATGCTCCCAGAGATGGGTGAAGAGAACTTTGGTTTCTGAACGGCTCACCCTTAAAATTTTACCCCAGTGGCTCAAGATTGGACCCTTGAAAGCAGTTGTGGGAAAAGCTGCAACTCATGGGAGAGGGGACTCTCACACGATGTGAGCAGAGAACCAACCCAGGCGGTTGTCTTGTGATAATTTCTCCATAGCATGGGCAAGAGAGATTCCTCTTCCTAAATGAACAGAACAAGGTTATTATGGAAGTGGTAAACAGACTGAACATCTCAAGGGTTGTCTTTTTACATTGTCAGTGGGGGAAGGGAGAAAGGTGGGGGGAGGAGAAGAGTTCTGACGGTGTGGTATGATTTTTTTTTTTTCTTTTTCCCTCTTTTAGGTCTGTTAGTAAACTTTTTTATATTCTTTCAAGTTTGGTGCCTGCTTTGCGTTTCTCCTAATTCTTATCTCACAGAAGGTAAACAGTAATGAGTATTTTGGACCAAACCACTACACGCACAAATTCAACCCAACACCACAAAAATTTCTACTAGCATGAAGAAATATTCTGTGGCTCTAAAAGTAACTTTAGTATTGCTATTGCTATCCAGTCTATTCCAGATTAATTGTTTCAGTCTTTTTTCTCTTTTACCTTAAGACACAGAATTTTCTTTTAGTAAAGTATAGTCAATTTCAGAGATTGGCTAGAGTCTGATTTTATTGGAGCATGGAATTAAATTTTTCTTCTTTTTTTTTTTTTTTAACAGACCATTACAGCATTTTAAAAAATCATATTTAATAGTAAATGTCTGTTTTTGACATCCATCAAAAATTTGTAGTTGGGGGCCTGAAGTTTTCATCATACTACAATAAAAAATGACGTGATTTCTATGAAATGTTAAACTAAAAGCATGTCAGATCTCTCTGGAGGGCAATCAGTGGATTAAAGAACTAAGAGGGAAACTAGGGATTTTTTATCAACTATACTTCCCTCTTGTTCTTACTATAAATAACTTTCCTTATGTTTTATTTAAAATAAATCTTCACACTTTTGATTTGTCAATTTAAATCAATATATAAAAACACACACTGATTTAATAAGATAGGGTACAATTCCAGAATACTTAATTCTTCATTAGCTTTCACTGGATGTAGCGTGAACATTTATAACTCTGTCCTAAACTATTTTTAAGTCTGGCTTTCTGCTTCAAGACACTGAGCAGAAAAATCCACGCCAAACCCATTTTAAAATAGTTGACAAATACACATTGGGATGCAAGTTGTCACAATTGGGGATGCACAGGTCGTAGACTGAGTTGCACTGAACCACCTAAATGTAATAAAAAATTACTTAATCTCTAGGACAAGAAATTCTAAAATTACCCACCAAAGCCTGAGCTTGGATGTCAGTTGTTTAATAATCTATCTGCTATTTGTGAGGAGACTCATTTGTGAGGAGACTCTGCCAGAATTTTTTTTTTTTTTTTTTTTAACTTTGCAGATATGAAACACATGCCTTAGACACATGGGGGTGTAGTTTCTTTCCAGGTCTCCAAACTGAATTTCTGTGTTTATAAGGTCACTTCTGCAAATGGTTTTTGCTCTGGGAAGGAGTTTTGAAAAGGATTTTAACCGTTCTGAAGTTGCATAATGAGAGGGAGATAGTTCTTCTCCAGAGTTATGCTATATTTTCATAGATTGTGGCCACATGCCAAAGGGCTTGGAAGTCATTATTCTGAGTCTCCAAATGATTTCTGGGGATTAAATGCAAAATAATTGCTTTGAACAGATCATTTCACCCTGCAGTTAATTTTCCCATGAGACTTGTGAAACAGGACACTGCAGTCTTCCTTCCTCATTCTGGGGAAATGTAATTGCAATACCTCAGTGTACTGTTTGACAGTTTTTTGATACAATAGTGTTTCCCTGAAATCACCATGATAATTCATAGTTTATATTTTTATTATTGTTTAGAAACAATATAATCCTTTCCTCTATTTCATTATTTTGCTGCACAAAGAGATCGTTGAAGCTCTCAGTTTGGGGTCAGGGTTTTGGTTGAGCTGGATACAGTCCAGCAAGTATTCTGGGGAGGAACTCGTCAATCTACCATCACCATGGAACTGAATTTCTCTGGCAATGGGACCATCAACAGTAGATGTGGGCATGACAGTCACCACTCATAGGTGAAGGTGGGTGTAGAGACCTTAGGAGACCTTTTTTCCCAAGGTCTGACGTAGATTTTGTGGTTATGTCTGTCCTTACAAACTATACAGGATGAGGACACGGGCTTGATGCTCAACACCACCTTTACTGTTCAAGTGTTGACATACACCTTTGCTAGCATTTTGGCCTAGACCAACTGGTAGGGCCCATACAAGAAAGGAACTTTGTCTGAGGGACAGAATGTCCTCCAGATTGGTCTGACTATGCCATCCTCTTGGGGAAGGAAATGTTTACCTGTATGAGAAGTGCCAGCTGCCTGAGAGAATGGGTTTGGGGGTAAAATGGTTTTAGACTTCTCATTATCCTACTCTTATTAATTGATAATAAATTATTTTCCCCAAGTCAAGTTTCTTTTATCTGTAACTGTAACTGGGTGATATCTCCCTGTCCTTGACTCATGAGTCCTTGTCATTTTTTCTCTCTCTGTCCTGTTGAGAAGGGGAAAAAATAGAGCAGCTTGGTGGGCACCTGACAGCCAACTAGACCCACCACAACTATTTACAGGAAGCTATTTGAAACATTACTAGAAGACAATATTTATTAACACATATCTAGAAAGTAGTAATAGGAGATAATGATCACAACTTTTTTCAATAATCATCAGTCTTCTTTTGAGCTATTATTCTTGAACAATGCAGGGGATTGCCATCTCCCCCTAGCAGTTTTCCTAGTCTTTTGGCTTCTTGTTTTTGAAAGCTTGATGGTACCAGCAGCTGTTAAATGATTGCATACCTACTCATGCACAGTTGGACAACAGGCAATAGAGTTGATTTAGACATGCAGTTTTGAATACTAGAGGCTATCTGGAACTCCATTCTGGCATATTAACTGCTCAGAAATTAAACTTCATAAAATTGTTTACGGACAATCTACTGTAACAAAACAAACAAAGTTAACCCTAGCTTCTTTCTTTCTGCAGTATACAGTGGAACTTGTAAAATATGCTTCGTTTTTAACCTTTAGGAAAACCAAACCAAAAAATTTTCTTCTAGAGCAAATTTAAATTTTTTCTGCAAAATATTCTAATTAATTTCCTGAAATACAAAGATAAATTTTAAAAAATTAATTCCTTTCTTAACTGGCAATTTGCCATATTTTCTAAATCCTTTGGTTATCATTATGATAGTAAATGATGACCTACACAATGATTGCAAAAGATTTTATTAAAAAAAAAGATACAAACAAATCATAAACTAACAATCCAAACAGGCTGGCAAACGGGGAAGGCAAATTATAAAAATGAAAATAAAGAATGGACAGGATTAAACTGGTTGTAAATGAATGTATGGGACTGTGGCAACACTCTAAAAAGCAATGCTCTGATTTTTTTGCAGAAAGGCTAAGTGGCCTTTGAATTTAAAAAGACTGAGAAACACTCTCTAAGAGATGGACTGTTGAGTTTACAAAGACCCTTTCCCAATGATTAATGACTCTCTTTCAAAGTGTAACTAGCTGATTCAGAAACTGCATTTCACAGAAATCTCAAGTTCTGTTTCCTTTCAGCCTTATTTTGATTCCTTTCAAGCAATTTTTAGGTTTTTTGAGAGTCCTTAGCTAATGGCAGATCTCTACATCTTCTGTCAGATATATAAGGAAGAGTGAAAAGAGGAAGATTATTTGAAGAAAGCAATTATGTGGAGTAAGTTTTCTGAAAGACTGGTTTGAGTTTCTATTTCTAGACCTTGGTCAGGTTTGAGAGAAGTGGCTTTTTTTCAGCTTGGGAACAAAGTGGTGGGGCAAGCCAAAAACACATAAAAGGCTTTGGCAGCTTGTGCTGAATGACTCCTAAGAGTAGCTAAAGCCCAAAGTCAGTCAGCTGCACAGATTCAGCAGGGAGCTTTTAGAAAGGATTGCCTCCAAAGGGGCATATTCAGCAGCTTATTTGGCTCTGCATTACTAGCTGGAAAAGATTTAACGTCTTCACTTTTCTATCCCCAATTTGTTATGTGGTTTAAGTTGTTCATTCTAATAGCTATTTGCATTTTTAGGAAGAAGGCAGAATTATACTTATTTCTATGAAAAAATCAGCTGTTGGCAACATTATTAAATCATGACAGTTGAGACATAATTTTTCTCAGTCCTCAGAGTAGGAAATAAGAAACATTGTGATACAGTGTTTGTTGGTAAATGATGAATTAATTTTTTTTTTTTTTTAGGTAGTAGCCACAACGACCACTAATTATGAAATAATAGAGTTGCCATACCAACTGTTTTATTTGCTTCACTGAAAAACTTAATTATATCCTGTCATTTATTCTATATGAATCTATATGAACTACCCTGCTATCACTACCTGATTAGTCTCAAAAATGAGCTGTATTTCCAGTCCTTTTCTTCTGAAGAACTGAAAGCAAATATAGTTGAAACCATTAAGTCTCTTGATGTGGTGGACTCTGAAAAGTTTTTAATTTTAATTATTCATTTCCCAAGAGACAACCTGTTGCATTTTGCAATGCGTGAGTGGGGAAGACCATCTCAACCCTGCATCTTTGTAGTGGCATCTGCCTTTAAAAGTATCTTCCCTGGCTCGTAACTGATTTTTTGCGAGTAATGTTGAACTTGAATAATCATTTTATTCACAAATGTCTGACCCTGAACATATCTGGGAATTGGCAGCACCTTATCAGAGCTACATTAATGCAAGATGTCTGCCATTAGTTTTACTAATGCTTTTGTAAAACCTTTACCCTTAAAAGCAACACTCTCCAGACATCTTTCTTGTCCTTCCATTAATTCATTCTGGCATAAAATTGCAGTTAAGATGAAGGCCTGTGGTATTTGTTACTGTTTTTGCATAATGCAACTATGCTACTCTCTTCATTATCTGTAATCCAAATCATTCAAAAGAAAATTTGTTTTAAATTGTTATGTGTCTTGAAAAAAGTTGAAAAAGGGGACAGTATTACCCATTTTAGGGGTAACACTAAACTATAGGGGTAACAATTTGCAACCTGATTTTAAGGATATTCAAGAAATAAAATTAAAAAGAGTTTGTAATTTAATTTGCTTCACTCAAAGCAGCTGGCTCACAGAAAATGATCATATATATCAATATTTGTACTCTTCAAAAACTAATTTTGTGTTATAAAGGAAGATTTACATGATGGATTTTTTTTTTTCTGGAAATGATTTTCAATTCTTTCTCAATAGTACTGGAAGTGCTGCCATGAGCAAAATCTGACTGTAGGGCAAATGGAGAAAAGGCACAGTGAGAAGCTCTGTGTCTGAATAATCTTTTTGAAGAACAGCTGTAAGAACAAGATCTGTTCATTGAATACCAGGCTACAGTATAACACCTTCCCTACTATATGTATTTTATAGGTTTGGCTCAAACAAAAAAGACTATATTATAATCAGCTGTACAAACAACTGAAGTGGAATATAAACGCAATCAGTACATCTTGATTTAAACCATTATTGCTCTCACAGCATTGTATTGACTTCATATGTTGGGCCCTATGGACACAGTGGATTTGTGGTCATTTAGTGGAACATTTTTAATGCAATGTAGAGTATAAACTGATGTCTTGGTAGACATTGATGGTTTTTATGCACAGGTCTAATAGCCATGTGATATAGTTGGATAGAAGCAACAAGTCAAGTTGCTATAACTCTCCATGGCATTCAAGTTTCTTAACCTCACCTGAGAATCAGGGGAGTTCTGCTGCATAAGGATTTTTATGTTCTGTTGGCTACTTTATCCTTTGGCCAGGAAATATAAAAATATAGCATTAAAAAATATTTACTCTTACCTGTTTATTTCCCACAGCAGTGATAATATAACCTCTTTTCCACCTACCTCATCTTGAACAAATTTCATTCTGGCCATCAAGGGACACATATAACGATACTTATTCTTGAAGACTTTTTCTGGTTGGAGCATTTCTGCAAGATTTCTCTCTGCCTTTGGCCTTGTCATTGCCCATTTATAGTATATGGCAAGCCAGTTATCTCTCTGCCACCCCTAGAAAACTCTTGGGATATTTGTTCTACTTTTACTGAATTTGAGAGCCCATTTCTCACCATTGTGGTATAATGCCACTATAAAATGATGTTTAGCACGGCCTGCCAAATGAAAATGGCTATGCTATATTTATTGAAATATGGTTTTGACCAAGTACGTTTTGCTACTGGCTCAGAAAATGATCTACCAATATTTGTACATAGAAGATATTTTTCTAACAGCAAATTATTAGTAGTAATAACATAAATTTAAGAAAGAGGGGGTTTGCTCTAGAACTTAACAAAGTAAAGTTTTGCATTGGTTTGAGAGTGATAGGCAAAAAATATCTTTTTCTTCAGTTCTCTATTTGTCATGGTATGGCAAGACCAGCAATAATAAAGAGTCACTCTCCATTTCACTCCCACAGTTCTCTTCCCACATCACTGCCTCAGAATGGAAGTGAAAAAAAAAGGCCTTAATTGATGGCTCTCTAGACAGAAGGAGATTTTTTTAAAGGGCTCAGTTCCATTGAACATGAAGCACCATCAGTTGAGGTTAAATAGCTTCTTGTATGATAATACTTGAGTATATTCTAAGGTGGAAGAGATCAGAATTGTACTCATTAAATTATTCTGCAATGATTTTGCATACTCTTATTGACAAGGCACAGAAACTATAGCTTCTAATCCCCAAGCACGTCTTTCTGCAGCTCAGTCTTAATTTAATGGCCAAAATAGAGGTAACCACCCAATTCCTTGCCTTTTCTGCTAGGTACCATTTCTCCTTTGTTCAATTAATTTAAATTCTTTATTATTGCGTGCTGCTTCTTTTGTTTAAGGCTTCTGTCACAGACTTCCCCACAGGTTTTACCACACTTTTTATTATACTTTTGATTACATCAGCTTGTGGCTTCATGAGCTAATTGAGTGATTTTAGGGGAGCCTGGAATGATTTCAGATTAGACAAGAAAAGAGAAATATGAGGTAGCAAGGTGAGTAGAGCAAGCTGCAATAAGAGGAACAGAAAGTACATTTCTCTGAGGACTTAGTTCGCATCTGTTAAAAGGAACACTTTTTAAAATGGGAAGTTCATATTAATTTTTCTTTCTTTTAACACACAGCTCCTGCAAGTAATTATGTTACCATAGATACACTGGTGACCAATTTATAATCTTAAAGGAGGTTAATTAGAGTAAGGGGGTTTTTTAAATGGTATTTTTTAAAGAAAATACAAAGTTACTTTCCCTGAAAAATCATATTCTCTTTTTTGTTTGAGGGTTTTTTATATATTTTATATACATATACATATATATATAAGCAAATCAAATGAGAATTTATTTTTCACACCAAAAGAAAAAAGCCCAACCAACACAAACTAAACCAAAAACATATCTGTTTAAATTTTTTGCTTTAACTGCCAAAAAAAAAAAAATCCTATGAAACAATAATAAGCCTCTTGTGACCTGCTGCTGAGCTGATAATGGTATTTGAAGCCTTATTTTCATGAACAGAGCCTTCCTAAGCAATGCAGCATTGGCTCATTGTCATTTCATCATATGTTAAAAATTTAACTCCTGGGGGACCCTCAGGCACAGCATGGTCACATAACACAAATTAACTTCTTGTAAGCAAAATCTTCTTCATTAGAGCAATTGGTTATCATTATAGTAATTTTAAGATGCCATCCCAAATTCTTACTCTATGTACCTATGCTTTAAAATGGCCTTGGTGTATCATTTACTGTTGCTGAAAGCACAGCAGTATAATGCAAAAATTCTGGGAAAAGCAAAAATCTCCTGTAGTTTTCCCCGGTCCCTAGATACCACTGTGACTCCTGTTAGTTCAGGGCTCTGTGTCTCTGGGGACAATTGTGGGTAAGGTGAGAAATTTTGGGTTTACTCCTTCTTGTGACATTCTTCAGTTGGATTTTAATACAAACCACACTGTTTAGGAGTAACAAAGCTAGAGAGACCTGAACAGTGACTGTTATCTCTGATGTGTGTTTTTCCTCATATACAGTGGACTAAAAATTCCCATTCCCTCAGCACCAGTTTTAAATGGTAAAGCAGCTGCCCTTTCTAAGGAATAGGCACATGCCTTTCCTTCCTGTGCAAAGGAAGATATTCTTCAGTGGGAGTTCATGGAGGTATTTAGTTCCTGTGCAGAGAATATCTGCTTAACTGTAATGTAATAAAAAGTACGTTAGCTCTGTAAGAGCAGACAGTCTGTCTGCAGTAGACATTAAAACAAGTGAGTCTCAGCAACTTAACAGGTCCTTCTGGGTATGAAAAAGCCAGATATAAATTTTTTTCTCCATCTGATTAAGATAGAATCTATAAAGATAGATATTTACAAAGTCTGCAGCTAAATTCAAGGTGCTGCAAGTCCTATAGGCAGAGGGTACTTTGGAGAGGAACAGCAAATATGTCAACAAGGCATCTGGACAATTTGATGTCTGGGCTTTGTTTACAGATGGCTCCTTCTGGAAGGGGTGACAGAAGGCAGCCTATGGGAGGCTACATTATTGAGTATCTGCAAACAGAATGATATCTCCAAGAAAGCCTACAGTCTGTATTGTTTAGGGAAGAGTTTTCTATGGATTAAAAAGATAAAAGGTTGGGATAGCAGGATTTAATCTGAGAAGAAATGCTGATCACAGCAACCTCTATTATAGTCTGCATCTGGGCTACTCATGAAAGTGTATTCAACTCCATGTTTCATCTGATTTCATGACCTGCTACTGATAGCTGTTCAGTTTCTAGCATAGGCAAATCTAGGATAACACATGAAGGTGTGTCAGAGCTGGATGTTTGTTTGCCTACATGGGATTTCAATATGAATCACTGCAGACTCACATATTCTTGACTTTTAAATTATATTTTCAAAATGAATTGCAGCAAAAATAAAAATATAACAATATATGCTGACAAGTATAAAATACAGCAGGCTAAATGGATAAAATGGAATAATGTATATGATGTATTTTAGATTAACCAGACTCTGGTTTACATCATACTTTCTGTTTTATAAAAATGCTACATTATTGTTTGAAATCAGAAAATGAAACAAAAGATGCTATAAAGCTGTGTTCTCAGATTATGTCTCTTGGCATACAACAAGCCATTCCTTTTCCACATCACTTTTGTCTTTTGCTGGTTTTATTTTGTAATACACAATTTAAGGCACCAATCAAGTGGAATATGCTAAGCTGATGATGAAAGGGTTTGCTCTCGTATGTGCAAGGTAGGACAGATTCAGATATTCAGATATAAAGTCAGAAAAAATTGTTGTTTCAGCTTCTTGCAATGCACACCATATCACACAATTGAATTAATTCTTACTTGATGCAAGACACACTTTTGTAAATCACTGAGTTTTCACTACTTACTGTATCACTTCAGAAAGCTATTCTGGTGGTAATTATGCTGTTGAGCAAAACAAACAAACAAGCAAAACAAGAGCAGATGCCCTGTGTCTGCATTTATCTTCCTTCACATTTCAGCCACTAGCAGTTAAATTCTTTTCTGAATGATTGTAGAACTAGTTCAAGTATTTCAACACTAAACAGGTATTTTCAGACTCTAAGCCACCCCTTATCTTTCTCTTTGTTAAACTAGCATTTGTTTAACTAAAGATTATGCACAAAATCACAATCCAAGCTGTATTTCTGAACAGACCTGATGCTAAAAGTAAATGTATGAAATATTCAGAGACACTCACCCTAGCTACATCCAATCTGGCACCTTCCTCACTGCTCTGAGTTGTCTAACAGCAGCACCTACCCTGAGATAATTCATATGCTCAAAATACCTGCAGATTATATGACCTCACTATTTCTGAACAGGTTTGGTATCAGATGCACATTATACTGTATAATACTATACTGAGCTCCCTAATGTTTCTGTCCTTTGCACTTTTTTAACTGAACAAGTAAATTTTAAAGATATACATCAGAAAAATTCTCATATCACCTATACTACACCAGTTGAGTTCTTATTACAACTCCTTTAAAATCCTGCCAAAAGTTTTCTATTTTTCTACCCAATGTAGCATCATTTTGTCCATTTAAGACCTGAGGTTGAAATATGTAGCAAGCCACTGTCAAACAGACATTTACTGCAGTCTTTTTATGTCCCTTTTTTTCTCTTAATTGTTCTCAGTCTTGTGAAACCAATGCTTTTAAACAGAAAATGTGTGTCGGCGTGTGAGCAAGTTCATGTGAAGAATAAGTATGCATATTTTCTCTTTCCCTAGATATGAAATGTGAGCAAGTCATGATCATGCAAACTTAATAACCTTTCAGCTCTCTGATCCCTTCCTCTGTCTCTGCCAAGAGGCTGCCTAATGTTTTTTATTATTGGAGAAAGCGTGTTCTGCAATGTTTAGGAATTGTACTCTCAGTACCTCCTCTTCAGTGGCCATGAAAGAGTCATATAAAACCAAAGAAAGTATCTTCATTTCAGCTGTACCTGTTCTCTGCATTTCATCTTATGCAAGCAATATTGTAATGAGATATATGTCAATTAGTGGTCAAGGCAATCACAAAATGGGACAGAAAGGTAAAAGGAAGGACAGTGAGAACTAATGACCAGTCAGCCTCACTTCCCATGCCCAGTAGGAAGATGGAGCACATCCTGCTAGAAGACATGTCTAAATGCATGAAGGACAGAGAGCTGATTAGAGACAGTCAACCCAGCTTCAACAAGGGCAAATCATAGCTGACTAATTTAGTGTCCTTCTACAATGGAGTGCATCAATGGACAAGTAAAGAGCTCCAGATGTCATCTACCTAGACTTCTGATACAGGTTCCCACAGCATTCTGGCCACTAAATTGGAGAGAAATATGTTTGACAGATGGATGATTTTCTGGATAAGGAATTGGCTGGATGGATGCATACAAAGAATTATAGTCAATGGCTCAATGTCAAAGTGGAAACCAATAACCAGTAGTGTTCTTTAAGGGTATGTACTGGGACAATTACTATTTAACACCTTCATCAGTGACATAAAAAGTGGGATTAAGTACACCCTCAGCAAGTTTGAAGGCAACATCAAGCTGAATGGTGAAGTTGATTTCCTGGAGGGAAAGGATATCATCCAGAAAGATCTTGACAGGTTTAAAGAGTGATCCCATGTGAACCCCATGAGTTTCAACAAGGCCAGGTGCAAGGTCCTGCACCTGGATCAGGGCAATCTCCATTGTCAATACAGGCTGAGGGATTAATCACTTGAGAGCAGGCCTGCAGAGAAGGATGGGTGTGTTGGTGGATGAAAGATTAGACATGACCTGACAATGTACACTCACAGTCCAGAAAGCCAACCACACCCTGGGCTGTATCAAGAGCAGTGTGGCCAGCGGGGTGAGGAAGCTGATTCTCCCCCTCTACTCCGCACTTGTGAAACCACACCTGGAGTACTACATTTATATCTGGGGCCCACAGCACAGGAGAGACATGGACCTGTCAGAGTGGGTCCAGTGGCTGACACAAAAATGGTCAGAAGCCTGGAACCCTTCTTCCATGAGGAAAGGCTGAGAGAGATGAGGTTTTTCAGCCTGGAGAAGACAAGGCTCTGTGAGACTCTGCTGCAGCCTTTAAATGCGCAGGGGTTTCAAAGAAAGACAGAGAAAGATTTTTTAAGCCTTTTACCAAGGCCTGTAGTGACCGGACTAAGGACATTGGGTTTAACACAAAGGACAGTAACTTTAGATTGAACATAAAGAATACCTTTTTTTAGGATGAGGGTGATGTTGCACAGGAACAGGTCGCCCAGAGAAGGTGCTGAAACCCCATCATTGAAGGTGTTCAATGCCAAACTGGATGATGCTTTGAACAATCTGGTCTAGTGAAATATGTCCCTGATTACTGCAGTGCAGCTTGGACTAGATGATTTTCAAATGTCTCTTTCAACCTAAGCCATTTAATGATTTTGTGAAGATACCTTCACAGCATTAAACCCTACCTACTACTGGTGTATCAGCCTTTGTGTTCCGGTTTGGCCAAATTTAGAAATACATCCTCTGAGAGAAGGCACAACCACCCCTCCCCCACCAGGTTCGGGAAAAATAAATTTTCCTCGAAGGAAAGTGAAGGAGATAAAACTATTTATTTATCAAACACATGGGAAAAGGAAAATAATGCTAAATAATAGAATCTCTCACTGTGGAGAAAAACCTAGGAAAGTGTTAGAGTCCTCCCTTTGGTATCCTCAGAGCTGGGGCTTGGACCAGGGCCAGGCCCTCTGCGCTCGGTGGAAAGTCCTTCCGATGTGTTTTAATATTGAGCAGTCCAGTGGAAAAGGGAGAAAATCTGAAATTCCAGGGAAGGGAAAAAAATTCAACTCTCAGTCTCTCTCCGGAGAAAAAGAAGCTGAACAACTGGTCAAAAACTGACCCGGGAGCAGCAAGCCAGGTGCTTCCTCACTCCCCTGCCGCAGCTGGGAAAAAAAAGTTGCTATCTCTGTGTGACCTTGAACAAGCTGCAAACTGCTTTGAAAAAGTTTTGTTCAGTTTTCCTTCCCCCTCTCAGGCTCAGTTTAGAGGCATAGAAATGCACCAGAATTAATTTCTGGGCATAGGGCAGCGATATGGGATACACGTCACAAAGTCACCCCAAGACACCTTGCCAGTCTCTGTCTGTCTACAGTAAATCATTCATTTTTGTTAGATAAATAGGTGTGCAATCATACAAACTGCCTTTTGAACTTCATTCAGAATAAACCTATTCTTCAAGTACATATGTTTTCATGTGTTAAGACATCGGTGTAGAGCAAAACAAATATTCTATTTCTTCAGGAAGTGAAATATTGGATTTTTCCTTCAGTCATATCTCAGCTTTTGCAAAAAAGTTGTTTTATAGAAACATGATTCATTGCTACTGTAAAAATGGAGTCAGTTTTAACACAAAAGAACAAAACATCAGCACTAACATCAATACCATATTGTGAAACTATTGCTAACTTCAAGCAAATTCCTAATGTCCAATGATTCTGATCACTAGCAAGCTGCTGTCTGTGTTTCCATTGAATGTTCTTTCTACTTCAAAACTAAGAAACTACAGTGATTTATTTTCCAGTATATTTCAGGACATGCTGAATTGTCAGATTTATCCAGGCAGGATTGTATGCTCTCATTGGACACGCTGCTTGAACAAGACCATCAGGGCAAGCCAGTGATGGTGTAAAGTGATTTCCACAGAACTTTATCAGCTCACACCAGCTGAGGTTTAGTCCTTGTACACTGTTATCAGGAGGTCCCAACTCTCCAAGAGCTTTTTTGATAACCTAAGAAGTTAAGGATTCCTTCTGATATAGAATTGACACTTAGATATAGAATTGACACTTAGATACATTAGGTCTTTCATGGAACTAGGTTTGATCCATCTAGATAAGACTGGTTTGTATTCCTTATATATGGGTGAGATGATATGGTCTGACTCACATTTTATTGACTTCTTTGGATTCACAATTTGTCAGACTAGAAGCAAAGAGGCTGGCAGTTGCTCCTCAAATTCCAGAATTTCAAGGAAAGTGTTAGTAGGACAGATAGTTACAGGCATACCATCCTTAGAAGGGATCACTCTGAAAATACTGTCCAGCTCTGAGTTTCTTTTCCCATGTCATCTCCAGAGACATGTGAAGGGAGATTTTCTTTTTTTTACCTAGTTCAAGCCAAATTCATTCTCAACAGCCTTACTCCCACAGTTTTGTTAGGGACTTCCTGGGAAGAGTGAGCACAACTTTGTTGAATTGTGACATGGATAAAACAGATGAAATTTATTTCCTCTTTGTACAACTTGACATCAAGGAATTTTGGGGACTTTAGATGTAAAATCTACTCCCCAAATATTATAAACTTGTACAACATAGTTTGTGAGTACTATGATTCAAAGCAGTACCCAAAACATAAACTTGAAACAAACTTCAAAGCCTTTTCAAATTCTCTACAATATGCTTAACTGAAAATGGAAATGAAGGCACACACACGCTGGACATGGGAGTCTTGAACTTCAGTTATGGTTGCTTTTGTTCTATTTTTGTTTTAGGGGGTTTGTGTTGTGTGTGGGTTTTGGTTTGTTTTTATCACAGATGAAAATACTGTGTTATTTCTAAAAAGACCAAAATTAAAAATCTTTCTATAATTGTCAGGAAAAAAACCCCAAACAACAAAAAATGTCTTGCATGACTTCTCGACATTTTCATAAAAATTTCAAGTAAGTGCAAAGTCTAGATGGTCAGTCAAATGGAACTAACATTTAGATGATCCAATATTTGACTACCACTACTAGGGCAGCATTTTCTTTAAACTTTAAGAAAAGTTTTAACATAAAATAGATTACTCAAGAGAAGTTAGTACTGAACTTTTTTTCCTTGTTGGAGCATCAATATTGCTAACAGTACATTTACAATAAACACAGCATCACAGAATGTCTTGGGTTGGAAGGGACCTTAAAGTTAATCTAGTTCCAACCTCCTGATTTACATTACATTTGTGCATAACATATATGCATTTGCAATGCTTATTTCCTGATACTTCAATTTTCTTAAAAATGCCAATGAATATTTTACTGGGAAGCAAAAACATATTTTTATATGAAATGCAATGAAAAAAACCTAGTTTTAAAAACAGACCTCTTTTTATATTTTCTTTTTGAAATAATAATTTGAAATATCTGAAAAAAAATCAACATCAGGGAATACAAAAAATGAGAATTCTTACTGCATGGAATTTTTGCCACTTGTTTCTATTCTAGATAATGATGAAAAACAGAAGATTCCCGAATTTACTCTCTGAAACACCTCATTGCATTGCTTCCTATAAGGGCTAATTCAGCTATTTAGGAACTGAAATGATAATTTTGGTTGTTTAGTTGTCTGCTGAAACTTCAGCAAAAATTATTTCAGGTTCACTTATCATTTAACTCTTTTCCAATAAATTGTTTCCTCAACAGTTGTTCTCCCATGGAATCTACAGCACATAATTCTTCCCCTGTTCAGCTTCTCAGCTGAACTGATGACCTGTGACACATCACATCAGTCGAGCACAAGGGAAGAGGGAAGCACCTGGCAAAGGATGTGGCCAGAACTGCAGTGAAGAGATGACCCACCCAAACCACAAGTGACCAGCAATTCAGCCAAGAAGAAATTGTCTGTGAACTTAGAGGGGATATTGTGATTTGGTTTAAAAAAAGAAAACAGTTTTGTTTGAGTCTAAACATCCTCCAATGCAGTATTTTAGTTTTTCAACATAGAATAATTTGGGCAAAATCACTAATTGCCGGAGGTAATTCTAAACTCTGTGCAAAGTGTACAGTCTCTTTAGGCAATATTGGCTAAAAAATTCCCATATCAGTTTTAGCCAATTTAAAATAGGTTAAAAAAAAGAATGGATTAAACCAAGATTTTTCTTTTGCCATGTGATATTTTTCAGTTGGCCCAGAAAGTACTCTCTGCATTTACTTACTCACAAGCATAGGCTAGAGACACTACACTTTGTCTTTTTGAGGATAGATTTCCAAAACTCCTATTTTGGTTTCCTTAACTTTCACATGAAAAGGAGTAATGCTTAAAAGAAACCTATGCTAAACTACAGGTCCTGTGTAAGAATTTTGAACAAGAAACCCAATGGTTTTATAGCTGTAAGGAAGACAGTGATCGTAGGGTACTAACTGAAAGGCATCTGTCATTGAAATGCTGAAACAAGATGTTTTTACAAATTTAGCATGAGTCTCTGTGCACATCTGAGAGGGAGAGGACACGGTGTGTATCAGCAAGTGTGTAGATAATTAATGGATGATGATAATACAAGAGGAAAAAAACCACATGTTACTTAATACCCTCAGGCTTATATAGAAACCCAATAGATGCAGATTGCATGGGGTAAACAGAAGAAAAATTAGTGTGCATGAAGTAATAATTGAAAGCTACATTCATGTGAGCATATTGTTTTTAATTATTCATTGCCAGAAAACCTGAAGATAAAACACCCACTAATCTTTAATCTGGCAAACCCTCAGGCCCGTAAGACCTATTAAGGATGTAAAGAGATTAATAAAGTGGGGGATGGAATCAAGGAGGATGAATAAATTGTCCTCAGTGTTTGTTAGCAGTATAAATTGTGTAGAGATTCCATAAATTAGCCTAAATAATTCAGTTTAATTTAGCTGGTGCTGCTGCATTTTTTAAAGTGATATGGAACAGTAATAAAAGACATTCCAAATTCCATTAAAAGGCACAATAGTAATTGCTCTACCTTTGTTGTCTTCGTCAGTTATCTTTCTGTGGAAGAAATTGGACAGATGCTTAGTCTGAAATTATTCTTAAGAGAGATTCCACATAACAAATCTTCTAATCTTTAACAAAAGTTACAATCTTGGCGATTGACATCGTGACATAACTGACCTTCCCAAATGAATGTCCCAAACCCATAGAGAATAATAATAAAGCAAATGAACAAACAAATAAATGAATAAAAAGAGAAAAAAGAAAGAAACAAAAATAAATCTGAAGTTTTTAAAAAGGTTTTTGTATGTGGTTGAAAAATTTGGTTTTTATATTGCTCCCCATTCAGATATTTTTCACAGTTCAGATGAAAAAGCAGATCTAAGTTAGCTTAATATTTCATTCAATTTCATTCAATTTCATTCAATTTGAAGATGAAGCATGGAGTTACCTATAGCCCTGAATATTATAAGTAGTGTATTTACTATATGTGAAACAAATCCATTGAGAATATTGAAATGAAGTGTTGCCTATTTCAATCAAGTGGTGGACAAGGCCCATTCTGATCTGAATTCCTGGTTGCTGCCTGATTCCCCAAACTCTTTCCAGGTTGGTCTGATCAGTATCAAAATTTAAGCAAAGTCCTATGTTCTTGCAAAGTGTTACAGAGATACTTCAGCTCTAAGGGCTAATACATCTCCCACCAAATTGTGACCAGCCCCACTTAACAGCCTTTCTGGCGGGCAGTGCTTCCAGAGAACAAAATAATAGGAATGATCTGGCTGCATATCTAATCCTGCGGGGACCTGAATAAACCTCTTTAGCTTCTTTCAAGTCTTCAGAGGCTGGCAATCATTAGCATACAAATAATTATAGAACCAATACGGTCTTAGGCTTTAAAAACTCCTTTGATTTTTGTCCATCATGCAGTACTTCAGGTGTTTCACGTATATTCACTGAAGTCAGCAAAATGTATGACTTACATGGCTTGTATTTGTCATTCTGCAGAATATAGATTAGCAAAACAGATGTGCAAAGCCTGGGAGAAGTCTGTGCTGAATTTTACCATGAGCAGAAAGAAATCTGCATCTTGCTATGATTAAACTCAGCAGGAAGAGTCACAATAAATTGTGTTAAATCAAGCATGACCCTACAAAGTCTTAATACAGATCAAACAAATTTAGAAATGATTTTTCATGGTTAGGCTTACAAAATACAGAATGGACAGAAATGCAGGAAAAAAACAAAAAAAATACATTACAATGACCCATATATTGTGTCATTATTTGTATTACTAAATTTGTATTAACAAAGAAGTATATTAAAGTCATTCTGTTCGTTTGTATATAAAATTCTAGAGATGTTCCCCTGCTGAGTCAATGGCACTGGAAATATTTAAATCTGTTATTTTTTACTCCTGGAGACATGCCTAACTTCTCAGTTAAGCAATAAAACTAGAAGCAAAAAGGTAAAGAAGGTGTGAAAGGGCGCAAATATTGCATTTTTTCTCTGACATTGTTTGCTAGCATTGTAATATTCCTGTTGTCTCCTGTGTTTTTATGACAGATTGCTGCTCTAGGTGTGGAAGATAAAGAACATGCATCCTGGCACACTTCACCTTTGATGTAGATACCCAGGTATGCAGTTCAGGAGAGGAAAAAATTGCTGGGCATACCCAGCAGTCATTTTTCAAACTCCTGAAATTTTATTTAAAGCAAAAATATTAGTTTCTGAATCTAAATTGGTACCAAAACCAGTGTAAGACAAGAAAAGGAATTTTAAAATTGTGTCTTGATATTTGTTAGAATAGTAATGATTTGATATGTCTTAGGCAGGTCTAACTCTAGATGTCTGTCAATTTAGTGATCATTCTAACAGTGGATTTTAGTTGATGCGTTGCAGAAAAAAAGATTAAAGGTCTGACCATATATATAGCATGTTATTAGTTGTGTCTTCTCTTTTGCTGTCCCTACTCAATAAAAAATGCAGAGGAATTCAATTAAATCTCACTTAAAGGAAAAACTGGGCATTAGTGTGCAAAGTATCTCATGTGTTTCATTGATGTGGGGTGCTAAGTGCTTACAAACCTACAGAACATAATCCAGAGGATTAGATTTGGTCTGGACTTCACAAACATTTATCAGCACTTCTCATGTTGGAAGTTCTGTTCCCATTGCTGGGCCGTATAATTATCATAATTTACGCCTATGTTGCTTAATGTTAACCAAACTGTCAAAAGAGATGTGGGTCTTCAGGTGTGGAATTGCATTTATTAAAATCTCTGCCACAGTCATTTTATTTTTGTGTTGGTTATAAGCAGTTATTTTTTCTTGCTTACTTGCTTGATACTTCCAATATGTACATGAAATGTTGTCTTGGTTTGGAAAAAGTATTTACTGACTATATTGTATTGCAGTTTTCATTGAAAGTCTTAAGCTATATTTAAATCCTAGGACTTTTCATACTCCCCACTGTGAAAGCTTGTCTTTCTGAGTACTGGCATTAAGCAGACAAACTGAGGGACAGCATACGACCTTACTTCACATCACCCCTGCAAATACGTTAGAATCTTGTGTGTCTGTATTTTTGAAAAGTACCATGGCATTACAGCTCGGCTGGAAATCATGAATGTAAATTACTTTATATATAAAAAAGCAATATATTATTTAGTATATTTTCAAATGGCTTACTTCAAAGTAGAGAACATTAATAAACATCAAGGAATTTAAAGCAGTGGTGGTAGGAGAAGGCAGAGAAGACTTATGCCTATAGCTGAAATAAAATTTTATTTCTCCTCAGCTAACTAGTCTTCCAATGAAATGCCAGGGCATTGCTGCCTCCCAATTGATAGCAAATGTGGAAAACTGGTTTGAATTATGGCACAGAAAAAGCAGGGAACATAGTCCTAAAATAAAAATTATGAACAACAAGAAGACCCTTTTCCTAATTCTGGGTTTACCCAGCTGTTCTGTGGAGGTAAACAGTTGCAGTACATGTTCCTCATACTGCACCAAAAAAAAAGAAAAAAAAAAAAAAGGTTATTAAGGACCTTGCCTTCAGTTCCTAATTTAGCAATGCAAACCATACTCCAGATTTGGTGGGAAATTTATTCCTGGTCCCTAATGCTTATCTTTATAAGTGTAATATATCAGGCATCAATATAAAAGTGTTAGTCAAGTGGGCAAATCCTCAGCAATCTGCTTATACTTTTTTTTCCCCCCACTCTGCAGCATCGCATCTCTACACAGCTCTTGACTTCATCAGTTTTGCATTCTGAATTCAAGATTTCACTCTCCTCCACGGCCCCACAACCAAATCCCTAAGCCTTCACATCTGTGTCTTCTCCTTTCTGGTGCTAGGGCTTTGCAAGCCCTCTCCCATCACAAATGTCAGTTTAAATTGATCTTCCTCAATCAGCTTTTCAAAAAGGTCAACTTGTGAGACTCACAACCTCTGATAGCATGACCTTCTAGCCCATCAAACTCCAGCTTTGGCTCCTCCTCAAGGTTTCAAGTCCTCTCATTGGGTTGCTTCCTATTTTCAGAAGAAATATGAAAGTACAGCAGGACCCAGCAGAGTCAGAAAAATCAACCAAAAAACTGTTTTAGAGGAGTATTGGAGACAACTTCTAATTCACAGCTGTGCAATATAAGCAATTTTTTCTTATAAATGTGAGATATCAAAAGTCAGACCTACATTTTTCCTTTGGCTCTTCCTTTCCAGCCACGTCCTTGTTGTCAGTTTTTATAAACATCTTTCTTACAGTTCTCAATTTTTTGAGTAGCCTTTTTGAACACTCTTAGCAGCCTGCTGCTCTGTAATTACCATTAGCATAAGTGCAGCAAGCCTGGCCAGAGCCACGACATGAACCTGCCCCCCTCTACAAGCAAGGCAGCGAGCAGTGCCTGTGCCAATCTGCTCCAGTAGTTCACGTTTTCCTGAGGAAGATCTTTGGTGGCTGCTGGCAGTGCACCATCCAGGACCACTGTGGTAAGTAAAAGAATACTGCTCATCATCGAGACAAGTCCATTCCCTCTGCCAGCAGAATCACCTGACTAGGGAAAGGAAAATGTGGAGTTGTCAGAAGCAGAGGCATTGCAGGTATCCAGATCTAGCAAAACTGGTAAGTGTATTACACTGGCTAGAAAATTTGTAAAATGTCCTTCATCAAAAAATTACAAAGATGTTACTCTGCCAGCCCACAGCCTGTAGATGTTCTCAGATCCTGTCTTAAAAGCCATTAAACCACGTTGAAAAAGGAGATGGTTGTGCTGGTTTTTGCATGAAAAGTAAAAGGGCAAGTGTTCTAAGGAAAAATATGTCCTATCCATGCATGTGCTGAGCAGCTTGGTTATAAAATGAGTGGGTTTGCTGGCTTCAGACTGATCATTGCCTTGCTATTGCCTTTGCTGGGAGTCAGGTCACACCTTCCAAACCATGCACAGGGGAACGCTGGCTCTGTATAGCATTTAGGGCAAAAGCTGTTTCCCTACGAAGAGGACCCACATGCATCAGGATGCAGGATGAAGTCCTTACATACAGTGCTTTTACAGATATGCAAAGTCTTGAAACAATAATGAAAAAGCTGAAATAACAATAGCACTGAAAAAGAAGCTTCCTTGGTACTTGCTACCAACATTTGGGACAAAGGTCTTGAGATAAAATTGCTGGTTTTGCTTTAAAGAAGTTCCCATTCTTTTGATACTTCTGAAAACAAGAAGTCTGATTAGGAGACCTTTTCCTTCAATAAATAAGTGCCTCAGTGTCTGAATGCTCACTTGGCAGCAAAGACAGAGAATTGTTGCTATGTTTATGTAATATATGCTCTAATAATGTACTTATAAATTGGAAATCCACAGAGATTTTTGTTTATTCCATACTTATCACATTTCAGAAATACAAATTACCCTTCAAAGAGGAAACTCAACTGTTCGTAATTCTCTAAGACAACAATTTTTTCTAAATAGTAATTGAGATATCCAACTATTGACAGATTATTTTTCCCCTTCTTCCTATTTTCACAGCATAAAACACTGACAGAAGGCAGCTTCAGTAATAAGAAGGTAAATATATTTTAGTCCAAAATGCAGTAGCTTTATATGAAAGATAATTTTGGATTGGACAGCTTTATAATGAGTGCTATAAACCACTACTGGACCTAAAATGATATGCCCCACTTTCTCTTTGGTCTCCTGTGAATTCATTAAGATAGCAAAATGGTATTTAGAGAATGTTCCAATGACTTCTAGAATATCCCGGGCTTTCACATACTCATCTGCTTAGGACAGAAAACCCAGCCAAAGAAAAAGCTTTAAAATGGTATTGCAAACAAAGTGCCATGCAGTGCTTCCTTCTGTTTAGTCTTCAAATGGGTAAAGTGATACTATCATTTCCAAAGTAACTGAGCCTCATTATTGTGTCTTTTAAAATTGTGGACTTTGGTAATACAGAAAATTCTTAGCTATAGCTAATAAATTGATTGGAAATGTGTTAAGAGATAATTATTTTTAAAAAAATTTAAAAAATCAAGAAAATTGAATTTCTTTGGCTCTGATCTCCAAAGCATCACAAAAGAGTTAGACCTTGTAGATGTATTAGAGTAGGTCAATTTTAACATCAATATTAAAATATTTTTATTTATATTTTTCATTTAAGCCTGATGGCATAAAAGATATGAAATAAAATATACCTTAGTGAAGATGGAAGTCCGTAGAAGGCAGCTTTAGAAAATATAACATTATTTTAAATACTTTTATAAAGTCCTGCCAATCTTTGCAGTAAAACCAACATCAAATCTGTCTGCCTAAATAAGCTAATGCAGTTGTTAAATGTTTTCACTGAGTGCAAAAATGGTCAAGCAATCCATAACTTCTTCTTCATTTGGGAAGTATTTTGATTCATAGAATAATGATCTCATAATCCAGCAGGACTTTTCTATGTTGAGAAGAGTAATGACAAACGCAGTGCAGAAACATGGTAGATAATCTAGGGGAAATTTCAAGTGTCTGTGACTTGCCCTCCGACCACTACCCCTTCAGAAATGGACAGAGCAGCTCTGGGAGATCTGTTTTCCGAGCTGCGTCACCTTGACCTTCCCTCCTAAATCTGAGGTGCAGTCTGGCAGAGCAAAGAACAGTAGTTCAATTTCTTTTTAAAGAACACTTTTTCCAGTCTTCCTGGGAGTAGAAATACTTACTAGGTTTCAGTGAATGAGAATATGCAGGAACATTCTGAAAAAGACAATAGGGTTTGCTCTCCTTGTAACCGAAGTAATTCCCACAGTATTGGCAGTACAAAATGGCAGTAAAAAAAAGGCTTTTATTGTTTTTGGAGACCTCCTGAATATTTTTTATATTTGGGGTTTTTTCCCTTTTGTTTATAAAAATAAATCTTTTTACCTTATATCTGTTCTTCTGCAACCAGATCCCCTATTTATTATCTGATCTCCTAAATGGTACCAATTCTACAAGCTGGTAGTCTTAGTTTCATTTTTGTTTCCTATAAAATTTCTTTTTTCTTTTTGTTTGTCTAGAAAAAGCTAAGTCAACAACTCGTTTTCACTGTTCATTTCCAATACCTTGTGCAAATTCATGCAAAGACAGGTGGACTGGTCACCTCCTATGGACAACCCAAGTAAGATCTTATTTATGCAGAAATTCATTTTTAAAAGGGCTGAAAATCAAGCAGTAACTTAGGAGAACAACAAGTAAGAAGAGATATTTTGAAGATACAGTACCTCTGAAAAGTTTGAAAGAGTTACAGTTGTTGGATTAGAGGAAAAAGGGGCAATAGAAGACTGCTGCAAAGTTAATAGTCTTTTCTCTTTATCCATCAGTAACAGGGAAAGAAAGCTAAAACAGGAAACAATTAGAATATATGTCAGGAAAAACAGTTTCACTCTAAGGACAAAGAAGGCCTGGATCAGGTTGTCAAGACAGTTGATGGGGGGTCATCTTGGAGAACATGAGCAGAAAATCAGAGCTGATATGGAAATAACTCAGCTAGGGCTGTGGTCTATGTGAGCCCCCTGTCAGTATTATTTTATAGGGAAAAAATACCTGGCTGTACTATTTTCTTAGTCAATTCCATTGAATTGGCTCCATAACTTCCTTGTGTGAAAAGGAAGATCAAAACCTATCCAAGTTCAATAATGTATAGACAAACCAGGACTGGGTTTGCTGCTCCATATACATTCAGTTTCCCTCAAAGTAAATTTCCTAAATTCTGCTGAACTTGTGTAGATACCTTCAACCATATTGAAGGTCACTTAAATGATCAGTTTTCCAATATTACAGTAAATAAATAAAAACTGTAGGACCACATTTTCATACTCATTTAAAATAAATTTATTTTGAGGCTCCTTTCTTCTGTCTTGTACTAGTTTGAAAACAAACTAGTGGGAGACACCAAGTCAAAATAACTATTTAATAGGGAAATAAAAAGAGAAAAAAATAAAATATAAAGGCAGATATCACTGGGTTAAACTGACAGAGTCAGGATACAACCTGACACCCTGTTAATCAGGGTGGTGGTAGCAGTCCAATAGAATGGTAGCTGCAGTCCTCTGAAGCAGTGATCCTGAAGAAAAAAGGGTCTGCTCTTGCTCTGAAGTCCAGTGGTGGCTATGTAGCTCCTGTCCTCTGGGAATCCAGTAGAAAGGCATTGTCTCTGGAGTTCAGAATCTCAGATTATATCCAGGATGGAAGGCTTGGTTCCTCCCTCTGGGTGGAGCATCTCACAATGGGGTAACGAGTCACGAGGCCAAGTGTTGATTAGGCTCATTAACAGAAGATAGTCCAGAGGGAGTTATCTCTGAGTCAGGCAGCAGGACAATGATGGGCCATTAACAGCAAGATAGTCTGGGGGGAGGAGGCAAGGAAACACTGCCCCACCTGATTTCAACAGCTCCTGAGGCTGGTAATAGAATACACTGCAACCCAGGACAGTCTGCAGATGATCAGGTTTGCAGCTCTACAATATTCAATTTGCACAGTTACAAGTGATTCTTCAAAATTTTAGCAGTAGTAGTGTAGATGATGTTGTGTTCTTGGAGTGAAGAAAAAATGAAATACCCAACAATCAAATGCTATTTCTGTCTTTTCCTTTCAAACACTCTTTGACCAGAGGTGATTTTTCTTATGCTCTAGGTACCTCATGCTTCTTTTCTTTTAGATAAAAATAATAATATGCCTAAATCAGAAAACATTTGAGCAGTTGATTAGTCTATAATTACAGAATGATAGAATTATATCATGGTTCCAGTTGGAAGGGCCCATAAAGACCATCTAATTCCCATCCCACTGCAATGGACAGGAACATCTTCCACTAAAACAGATTGCTCAGGGGCCCATCCTTCAACACTTCCAGGGATGAGGCACTCACAATTTCTCTGGGCAACCTAATTTTAGTGCCTCACCACCCTCACATTAAAGAATTCATTCCTAATATCTAATATTTCAGTTTAACTGCCCCCTTTCCATTTAAAGCCATTCCCACTTTTCTTATCACTACACGCTCTTGTCAAAAGTCCCTCTCCAGCTTTCTTGTAGCTATCTTTGAAGGTTGCTGTATGGTCTCTCCAGAGCCTTCTCTTCTCTGGGTTGAACAACCCCAAATCTCTCATCTTCACGGAAAAGGTGTTTCAGGCAAAAAAAACGTAGCTTCAAAATAATGCAGCTTGAGTACTTTTGAAAATATATATTTGTATTTATGTGCATTATGTTTGTTATTTTTTTAATTGCTAACCTTTATAATTGATAGCTTCTGTTTCAGGAAGGTGTTTTATCATCCTCAAAATGTGTATGTCATGGATTGAAATTAAATTTTCAGCAATAAAATAGCTAAGATGATGGCTTTTATGGAAACCTGACATCTGAATCATGCTACGAGTTGTTAGGTTTTTGGTTGTGCTTGGGGGTGTTTTTGATTTTTAATACAGTGGAAATTTCTTGGCCTCAGATTCTCTATTTTCAAAATGATTAATTATTTGAGAGATCTGTCTTGAGCAAAAGTGGCCTCAAATTTATTTAAATGTACTACTTATACTCTTTCGAAACCTTTAAAGGCTCTGAAAATGAACCATGTGGAATCTGTGCTTTGCCTAATTCTATCCTCTCCCCAAGAGGTCTATAAAGCATCCACAAGATAGCATTATGTAATACTACTTTTCAGCATTCTTTGATAGATCTTCACACGGTGACTTCCTGGTTTAAGTTAAGTATTATCTCCCTTAGATTACACTGTTATATGTGTTTGATCTAGTGGACAGTCTTCTAATTATCAAATATGCTTTTCATTTAAACAGAACATAAACCATTAAAACCCAATTCTAGAAGTTTTGCCCCTGCTAATGGTGCTGTGTTTATTATTTTCCGCATGAGCCTGAATGAATTCCAATTATCATCCATTGCAATATCTCCATGAGTTTGAAATAGCACTACATACAGCCATAAGGAAATACTAGATAAGAGTGTACCGATTGTAACCTGGGAAGAACTCATTCTTTCAAAAATTCAGCTAATTTTGTTATCTCTTCTTAAAAAATTGTACAGACACATTTGAAGTATGAATATGCTCAAGAGACAACACTTACTTGTTTTACTTTCTTTCCCTTAGCTTGCACAGTATTTTGTTACTTAGTTTATGTATTACCTGAACCCACCTTCCTTGAGAGGATAAAAAACAATTATTTTCAGGTAACTGTTAGGCTAAAATAGAAGACCCATTCTTGCACCTTCCTCTCACAGACTGTTGACCATTAAGAATGTTTCTGGATTTGATTAAAGCCAAATGTTGAGGAATGAACTGATCCTGACCTGGTCTCTAATAGGAGATGAGCAAACTTCTGTAACTGCAGTTACTGTTGAGGTAACATAAATACTTACTTTAATAATTAAATTTAACTTCAAAGTTCATGCCAAATAACGTCTTTCCAGATGGTATCAAAAAGTTTAAAGACTTGCCAAATAAAAATTATGTTTTAAAATTTGCAGTTACTATGAAGTTTGAGAAAGGTTTTCAATTGAATAATTGATGTTTGGTAAGTTTTCATTTACCTGAGGTTTTTCTGCTAAGTATGTTTTTCTTGTAATTTTCCTCAACAAATGAAACAGAAAAAAATCTATTAAGTATTTTAACAAAAAACCAGATTAAAAATTCATTTTTCATCTGTTTTCTTTGGCAGTTCTCAGTGTGGATATATTCCAACACCAAAAACAAAAATAAATGAAAGGCATAACTTTATCTTTCCAAGAAGGACACACACATTAGACAAGAAGTTTCTAATACTGTGGAGCAAAAGTGCTAGATATATAACTGGTGGTAGATAAATGCTACAGTGTCCAAATTCCAATTCTGGTCTGTTAGCAGTAAATAATCTCAGACTCAGTGCTTTTGTTTATGCGAAGACTTTTAACAGGTTTTCAAGATGAAAACCACCCTTCATTTATTTTTGTTTTTGATGTTGGAATATATATCGCTGTCAAAATCATACTGAGCAATTTTTAAATTAATTTCTGTTGGTTCAATATCTTGTGATTTTTGATACCTTTTGTTTTTGAGACTTAATTCATTACTGAAATGTTTGGCATCAACACACTAAGAACTGCCAAAGACAAAAGAGGAAGGTAATATACTTTCAAAAGGCCTACTTGAGAGTGCATTAATTTCAACAAACAGGTGAGTATCTGGACCTTGGAGAGAAAAGGGATATCATCATAACATAATCTAATGTAGAGATTCTATAACTAACTGAGGCTTACATGATCCTGGACATAGCCCCTATCAATCTAACCCAGCTTCCTTAGTCCTCTTCTGAGCAGGGGACTGACTTGCTGAAGTCCTTCCAACCTCACTTATATGATTCGTTGTTTTATACTAATGAAGCAATAAAAGCAATTACTTTTTTACCTACAAATAATTTTAAATTATTTATTATCAAGTAAGTGGTGATGTTTTCCCTTCCAGTGTTAATCATAAGTCTCAGATTTTTAGCACAATCCATACATTAATCCTGCCCAACACTAGCACCAAAAGCATTAATATTTAACAGCACTATGTCTCTGGTGAAACTATAAAGTAAATATTACTTTAACAAACAGAATTAAATATAGTAAATGCACTCTGTGCAGAAGCAATGGCTGGAAAAATAGTTTCTCCTCTTTCTAAATATTCCTTTTAACTGTTAAAATAATACCTTTTTATTAGCATTTGTAAATTGTAGTAATTTGGTACAGTAGTCTAGAGTATATTTAGTGTATGCAGTTATGTTTGTTGACATTGCATTTACAGTTTATCCCTAGTTCTCTTGGTTTTTCCCTTGTTTCTATGTAACCAGAGTGAAATCTTTGACTCAAACCCAATAAAGGTTTAGATTTTTAAAGTAACTTTCTCAAGTGCTAGTAATAAAAAGATGTGTTTATGAAGAAAAAAAACTGAAGAAGGGAGAAATATACAGCTTTGGATATGTAGCCACTGAATATGTGGTGCATGGAGGTGCCCAGTAAAAAGAATTAGATTTTTAAAATCATTTATTCTGAAAGAGAAGAAACACCAAAAGATTGTTCATCAAGAGGATCAGGGAAACTGGTAATGGTATTCTCAGCTGAAATAATCAGTTCAGATTAGACATTAACTACTGTATGAAATGATGTTAGACATGCAACTAAAAGTAAAAAAAGACTAAAAAAAGAATGTGAAAAGGAGTATGTGGTTAAAAATAGCCAATGACAAACAAGCTTTGTAGTTCACAGAGAGTTCAAGACAATGAGAAAGTGTAGCAAGTTTTCAATGATTAAGAAAAAATTATGTTGGATATTAATGGGTTTCTATTAGAAAAATTAATATTAGACAAGTGTTGAATCTTAAAACAAAGATAAAATTATTATTAACATGATTGACCTATATATGAAAGAGGGTTTAGAACAATTCAAGAAAATGAAAAAAAATATAATAACTTCTTACTCTGTTCAGTAACTATGTATTATGCCAGAAGAATTAAATCATGTGATACCTAGTAATAACTTAAAAGAAAAGAAAATGAAATAACAAAGTTTGCAGAGTTTGGTAATTATGTTTCATTAAGATGTTGCATATGTACCCAAATTCAGAGGTAAAACCACTGAAAAGTATCTCTGCAAAACTGTTGAAATTTGAAGCTCAATATATATCTGCTGAAGAAAAATGCCTAGTACTACATGCTTCCATTGTACTTGTCTAACTGAAAAATAAAAGGCAACATAGAGAAAGGGACCTGGAAGTTATGATCTGGAAATAGGCTGTAAAAACTACAAAATACAGCATTATGCTAAGGTTTGCAATGAAAAGACAGGCTAAAATATATTTTAATTCAAGTTATGTGCAAAAAATTTATTTCCACAGCTGAAGTCAAATGTGGCTTCAGTAGGTAATTCACCATAAACTCTGTCTTTCAAAGAATCCTTTCCTATAGGCAGATATCATGGATGTAATAAATCATATTACTGACATTGCATTATTATATTTTACTAATGATTTTGTGATATGTAAGGATGTGATAACCTGAAAGTCATCTATGAGCCCTGAGAATGTACTTTAGTTATGCATCTAGACTGTGAGACAAAAGAAAAGAAGATATTTGGCCACAAGTCATAGGGCACAAGACCATCTCCTGTCCATTCTGACAGAAGCTAACCCCCACATTAACATGATAGTCATTGCCCTCAGCATTGCATTTGTCTCTGGGTGTCATGTCATGTTTTAACCCCAGCTGGCAACTAAATATCACACTGCTGCTCACTTATTTAGCCCCCATGTGATGGGGAAGACAATCAGGAGAGTAAAAGTGAGAAAACTCATAGGCTGAGATAAAGACAGTTTAATAGGTAAAGGAAAAGCTGCACATGCTAGCAAAGCAGGACAAAGACTTCATTCCCCACTTCCCATGGGCAGGCAGGTGTTCAGCCATCTTCAGGAAAGCAGGGCTCCACCGTGGGTAACAGCGACTTGGGAAGGCAAAGGTCTTGACTCCAAATCTCCCTCCCCTTCCTTATTCTTCCCCCAGCTTTATTTGCTGAGCATGATCCCATATTGCAATACCCCTTTGGTCAGCTGGGGTCAGCTGTTCCAGCTCTGTCGCCGCTCGAGTCCTTGTGCAGCCCCAGCCCTCTCACAGGCAGGGCCATACGAGAAGCAAGAAAAGGCCTTGTTGATGTGGAAGCACCACTCAAGGGTAATGAAAACATCCCTGTGTAAACAACACTGTTTTCAAGACAAATGCAAAACACAGGCACATACTAACCACTATGGAGAAAACTAATGCTATTCCATCCAAAACCAGCACAGCGTCCTCCGCAGGGAATACCCTGTAAGACTAGGAGGTAAGAATTATTTCCTAGGCTTGGTGCAGTTTCATCCATGTGACATGTTTCAGGAATCAATTGCTTTTTCTTGGGACTCGTTTTTGAAAGAGCTGGTAAGAGTGGTCCAAAATACATCTAATGAGTGTGCTGAGAACCTCAACAGTGTGGGACATGCAGGTTTCAGCGTTCAGACATGCTTGTTTACTCTCTTTTGTCCAAATGCCAATTAAGAGAGTCAGTTCATCACAAAAGTGGCCATTTGAACAGAGTTTAGAAGACTAAAGAAATGTAAGTATACCGTAGGTCAATGAATACATAAGACAGCATTCTTATGTATCCCATTCAAGGCCTCTTGGTTTTGAACAGTTTAAGAAGTAAACATCAATTTTCTGGAATAAAAATATGTTAATATCTCTACACACTGAATTGAAAGTTGGGAAATAGCAAGTGATTCTGTATGCATCTGTCACAACAGTGCACCCATTAATGGTTATCTCTGTGTTAAGGGGGGAAAAAAAGAAAAAATAAGATCTCTAACAGTTGCTCTAAAATGTTGCAGGAGGGTAGGCAACAATACTTTGTGCACATCCTTCAGATCTTTGAGTAACATAAATGTATATTGATTTTACAGTTACAAAAGACTGAATGAAGTAGCAGTGCATGAAGCAGGATATTGTGGACCCCTTCGAGGTCAATTGGACAATTAACTGTAAAATAACTGAGTGTTAAAATAAAAGGCTGTAAAAGTTGCTGTTACTGGCTAGTGTATATCATAAAAGAAGATTTATTAGGAATTAGATAACAAAACTTTACTATGTGGAAAAAAACCCCAAACAATCAAACCTACAGATGAGGCTCACTAGGGACAAAGAGAATCTTGAGCTGACAGGGAATTTCAGACTTTGAGAGAGTATTGCAAGCAATTTAGAAAAAAGTTCTTTCATTTAACATTCGCAATGTAATGCTTGCAATTAAGAATCCAAGAGCTTTTCTCTGGCTGTATGTTAATTTTTTATGTTGCCTAAAATAACAATAAAACATGAAGTATATTTGTGAAAATTGCTTGGCAATGTCCTTCCAAGGCACATAAAAGCGTTCTTCACGAAGTAGTAATGACTTGCTGTGATACCTGTTTTATATGTTCCACATATATTTCATGTCTCTATCTCCTTACTGTTTTTTCAGAAACGCATCTTCCAAACACAAATAGAATAAAGTGGTAATGACATTTTATGTGAGTTCTTTGAGAGGCAGAAATTAACCAGTTTATGACTTGGGTATCTCAAGATCTAGAAGTCCTGAGAAGTATTGCATGAGATGCTGAAGTAAGAGTGACTTTGAGAACTGATTGACTCATAACACCTCAAAAGAAAAGGATATGAAGTTCCTGGTGGACACATTCTTGGTTTGCTACTGACCATGAGACAAAAATGCATGTTTGTACTGATTGTGTTTACTGTGTACTGGACTACATTAGCAAAATCATAGCTGTCAGGTCAAGGAAAGCGATTATTACCCTTAGCTCAGTCCTTGCAGGGCCACATCTGGAATAAACCATCCAATTTTGTTCTCTAGTGCAAGAGCTGTATCAATAATTGCAAGAGAATTCAGTGGAGGACTATTTTGATCAGCAGGGAGCTGGACCCTTGGTGAGACCAAGAGAAGGAAGTTTATTTAGCCTACAGAAATGAAAGCAAAGGAAAAATCTAATTAGTCATCTTCTCCTAAGAGAGGGTTTGTAAACCATGGAGCCAGACATTTGTCTGAGGTATACAGAAATATGACAAGAAGCAACAGAGTTGCAACAAAGAGAATTCTAGTTGGCTATAAAGAAAAATCTGTTTACATGAGGGTGATAAAATACAGAAACTGTTTGCCCCAAGAGGCTTTGGAGTCTCCAATCCTGAAGGTTTCCAGAAGTCATCAGAATATGACTTTGAACAGACAGGTCTGACAAAAGCTATCCCTGCTTTGAGAGGGAGGTTGGACTAAATAACCTCCAGAGCTCCTTTCAACCTGAATTGTCCTGTGGTTTCATCACTCTATTTCTCTATAATGTTTGATCTGCCAAATAGGCAAACTTCAGGGGCAAGAAATTCCTGTGACACTTTCACTAACACTCTTCATTCTCATTATTAGCACTTTGTATTTTAAATTGTACTTAAGTTCTTAAATTTTGAGAGGTATATTTAATTTCCGTCACATTTTATGTACCGCAGACACAATGGACTCAGTGCTAAAAAAGGCAATCTCAGACTTACTGGAAGTGTCATAGGGTAGTAGCACACCAACAGGCAAACACCACACAATCTCTCTGCAGGACTTGATCTCCCTATCCATTCAGAGAGAAACATGGAAGCTGATGGTTTATAACAACAAGCAGAAAGAATACTTAAGAAACATGTTTGTCATTAAGTTAAGCTGAAAAATACTTCATTTGACTCTTTATTCACTAACTCTCACTGTGCTTCTCTAAGTTACCACCAAAGCAACAAATCAAGTTTCTTATTGTTTTGCAATTTGCAGATTGTTAAGATTATGGTGATTTTTTTTTTTTTTAAAGCAGACATCTGATATGCCAGGGTAATGTTTTCTATTCAAGAACAATAAAATGCCATAAACTATTTTTAGATTGATTAAATTAGATAAAAGCCCGTAAATGCTTGCAGGGGAAACTTTCTGACAAGTAGGGAAAAGAAATCATGAAGGAGGAACTGTTCCTCATCACATCACTGACTATTGCTGTGAGTCATGAAAGGGAATTACACCACACAGTATCAAGAATTACCAATCCCAAATCCAAGCAAGTAGTTTCATACCCCTGAATCTCATCCTCCAAAATTTTCTTTCAGTTTTCATTTGTTTCATTCATCCAGACTGAAATCCATTCAATTTTATCCAGAAGGGCACTGAAACACAGTAGGGATTTAAAGTCCACTCACTTTTTGTCATGTTAGTCTTGTATGAATTCTTGAGTTACTACAAGGAAACTTTATCATAGTGTAGTCTACTAACATGTGGTTTCTACTTTCTATGATACCAAAGTTCTTTTACTATTCTGAATGTTCTTAACATTCATGAACATTTTAATACAATGGAAATAAAGATAACCATTTTATCATTTGAATACTTTAAAATATGCAGCCTTGTGCCTTGGAAGCATCAGAGTAATTCTCACTTGCTTTATGTTGAAATTGTTATATTTAAGATATATGCATAGAAGGAAAAGCAAATAATTACATTAATTTTTGAGTCATGATAATTGCCTGCATAATGTTGTCTGTAACATGGGCAAGTCCACCTCGGAAGTGCTAAGAACAATTCTGATGTAAAGAATAGCATCAGCATGAAAACATGACAAGAAATCAGAATTCGTCTTGTTATTTATGTGAAAGTGCTGCACGATAGTGATTTTCAAACATTCTTTTAGAGATAAAAATAGAGAATGTGGCTCTTAATGCTACAGTGACCTATGAACATTTTTTCAGAGAAAAAATAATAAAACCCAAACTAAAAAATCCAAGAAAAAGTTGGTCTTTCTTCTTATAGGCTTTAGACAGGTTTTCACTACCTTCTTATAATGTCAGGTTGTATTCCACTATTAAAATCATAAAAGTATGACTGTACTGGAAATTTAGAATGGAATGAGTGTTAAGTTTTTATACAATTAATATATTTACCTCTCCAGCTTGTCCACCATCCTAAAAGAGACAGCAGGAGCTCACCATCTATTGCTTTGGGCATTATTCTACTTTAATTATGATGAAAGATTGCTGGTATAAAAACAGTAAAGTGAGGTTGTATGAAAATAATATTTCGGCTAGTCTGTGGGATGAACTTTGATGTCAGAGGTCAATTCTTCATTGTACTTCTACATTTATGACATGTCAGATATCTACCATGTTTCTAAGTTTTTCTGTAACAAAAACGTAGATTATAATGATGGTTTATTTCCAAAATGCAAAGGCGTCAGGTCAGATTCATTATATAGAGTTTGGTTTGCTTTTATAATTTTTTTTTTTTAAGATTATTTATTTTGCAAGTGTGAAACTTGTACTCAATCTCACTACCCACCTGGGAGGTATTTTTTATTATGTTGATCTTCCAAATGGACAAACTCTGATGTATAGAGATGTTAATGTTCGCATTTCCACAAGCTCATGCAGATAGAGCAACCTGCTCCGAAAGGGCACAGCATATTCATGGTCCCTATGGGTGTTTTCAAAACAACATTTTCCAAATCACCAACTTCCTGGAGTCCTGGAGTACCTAAGATAAGCACAGCATATTTATGTTTTTTACAAATAATAATTACAGTGACAAAATATGTCTGTGATGAATTAATACAATTAATCCTTCTGATGTTAAATTTTTCCTGGTGAAATAAAGTTACTATGCAAGTTAGCCTAATACTGAGAGTCAGATTTTCTGCTTGCGAAAATGTGCAGAGAAAGACAAAGGCAGAAACTCCCTACCAGATGAACGATGCTCCTGGATCTTTGCACCCAGGCCCTCTGGGTGACCCGATCCTGCACAGTGGAAATGAGAGTGAGACTTATGGCTCCTGTGCAGTGAATGAAGCCTAATGGAAGATAGGCAGGCAGCCTTGGAGGCTGAAGAAAGACTGAAGCTTCTTAGAGGCAACAGATACTGGGGAAGGCAAAAAAAAGAGATAAAGAGCAGGAGCCATGGTGTATTGAAAATGGACAAAGAAACAACACAGATTTGGGTGAAAAAGCATCATTTTCAAGAATACAGGTGGGACATGAGAGGCCAGAGACAGAAAAGAAAGACCTATTAGGTGAGAAATTGACCAAATGTCCCAGATTTGACAGAATAAATTGCTGCGATTAAAGGAAAAATGTGTATGCTAGGCAAGGGAAAAAGGACTGATTTTGTTCCAGGTGTTTTGGAGCTATGTAAGATTCTCCTTCACAGGTTCAAGTTTATCTTCTCCTTGATTTTATTTGCCTTTACTTCTAACCAGGTCTTTCTTTGGCAAATATAAACAGCAAAATTAATATGACTGATATGAACAATCAGTTCTTTAAGGTGCATCTGTTACTACTTAATGCCTTAAATATCATTAAAACTTTAGATGGTGAGCTTAGCATATTGATTTCTTCTCTGAGGGTCTTTTGCTAACAAAAATAACTCATCTCACACAATGGAGGCATTTTCAATATGGAAAAAATGTGTTGCTAATAAATATTTGTTTACATTAATATGAAAAGTTTTTTAACATACAGATGGTAGGAATGCATTTTGGTTCATGTTTGGTTAAATACTGTGAGATTTTCATTTCCTCATAAGACTTCTATATCCTGCTTCTTAATCTTAATGGAATAAGTAGAGCTTTGGGTATTAATTCCCTCGTATTTGCCTGGAAAGCCATCCATGCTCTAACAGGTGTGCTGAGCAGCTGTGCATAAGGAAAAGGGTGACCATGATTGCATGCTAGTAAATTTGTGGAAGCTTTGAGATGTATTGCTTCTTAATGGTAGACAAATACTCTATAAATGTTTTGGATAAATGGCTTTACCAATCTGAGGCTTTCTAATTCTGTAAGAGCTTAAGGGGAGCCTACCCCAAGCAGCATGGTGGAATGCCCTTCTTAAGAATGATGAAGGCCAGATGAATAGATACCAGAGAAAAAACAAAGGATGGGAAATCCGTCAACAGGTTAAAGGATAATCTAAACAATGCATACTCTGGGAGCCATGTCTCACAAAAAGAGATTTATGTTTTTCAGAGCCCCCATGACTTTTGAAAATTAGGCTTTTAAAGTTGAGTGCATAAATGACTATTTTATTCAGTATATAATCACTCAATAAATAATCACTATTTCTGCTTTCAGTACATTTGCATGCAGGTCAGTATTTTCCTGAAAGTATTCATCATTTTAATTGATTCAATGAATTGTTTTCCATTCTGATTTTTTTTTTTTTTTTCTGTGTGGTTGAACACAAAACTCTTCTACAAATACGCAAGATAAAAATCTCAAATTGGAACTACCGAGAGCTTTTGGTTATTCACAAATACTGTGCGGACACATATGTGCACAGATATTTGTCAGTTCCTAATTCTCTTTCTTTTCTAGATGATGGTCAAGATAATTTTTTTCAAAAGCTTTTGGAGGAGCTTGCACTTTGTCACCTAGGGGGCAATAAGGGAACAGTGCTGCAAATTAATCAACAAGCTGCAAGATGTATAGGTTCGAAACAGAGATTTTGTTTAATTTCCCAATCCCAAATTCACACAAACCCAATATAACTATGTAATTCCACAATATAGTATGTCCTAAGATCCATTTTGGGCTCCAGAGATGTCATTTAATCAAAGCTCTATGAGGATGTAAAAAGCCTGCACAGAGAAAGGAAATCATGCACAGGGATGCACCATTAGAGGAGCTAAACTGCAGACCAAAGGATTTGATTATTTCAATTTAATTTACAATGGTTAGGCTACAGTAGAAAGCTATGTCCAGTTTTGATTATACAGTTGAAGAGAGAAACTAGTAAGTTGGATAGAGTCCAGCAGAGGGTCACCAAGATGATGAGGGGGTTAGAGGACCCGACACATGAAGAATGGTGGAAGAAATTGGGTTTGTTCACCATAGAGAAGAGATGTCTCAAGGGGAATTTAATTACAGCATTTCAGTGCTTTATAGAGAAGCCAGACATACTCTCTTCACAAGAACACACATTGGAAGGATAAGTAATCCACAGAACTTTTTTCAGGGGAAATTCTGTCTTGATATTTTAATAGACTTCCTTGCCATAAGAACAGGTAAACATTAAAATATGTTTTCCAAAGAAGAGATAAAATCTCCCCATTGGATATTTTCAGACCCCATTTTCCAGGGCTCTGGATAATCCCATTTGAAGCCAGGCCTTCAACAGAATGTTTAACCAGATGATCTCTACAGCTTCCTTCCAAATTAGGCTTTTCCATGATTCTGTGATAACATTATGACTTAAATATGTAATATCCTGTCCAAACAAAATTCTGGATCTAATTATATGTTAAGGGGTTAATGAAGGTGCACAAAAGTCTCAGGACACAGACTTAAAAATTCATGCTGCTCCCCCTTTCTTGGGGTGACTTTACGAAGTGTATCCCATATTGCTGCCCTATGCTCAGAAATTAATTTTGTGCCTTTCTGTGCCTTTAAACTGAGCCTGAGAGGGGGAAGGAAAGACTGAGCAAAATTTTTTCAAAGCAGTTTGCAGCTTGTTCAAGGTCACACACAGATAGCGACTTTTTTTTTCAGCTGCGGCAGGAGAGGGAAGGGAAGCACCCGGCTTGCTCTTCTTTCCAGCCAGCTTTTGGCAGTTTTTTTTCCTCAGCTCCTTTTCCTCCAGAGAGTTGAACTTTTGTTTGTCCTGGGACTTCATTTTTTTTTCCTTTTCTCTCTGCTGGACTGTTTCAACATCAGAATACATTGGGAGGACTTTTCCACCGAGGCCTTGGCCCTGGGGGTGGGCTCACCACCCCATCCCATCTCCAAGGAGGGAGAGAGAGATCTACGGAAGGACTCTGAAATTTTCCCAGGTTTCTCTCAGCAGATTGAGAGGTTTTATTATTTAGCATCATTATCCTTTTCCTGTGTGTTTGTTAAATAAATAGTTTTTATCTCTTTCACTTTCCTTCAAGGAAAATTTATTTTTTCCCGAACCTGGTGGGGAGGGATGGTTGTGACCTGCCTTCTCTCAGAGGATATATTTCTAAATTTGGCCAAACCAGAACACCCCCATAGACAGTATATACTGAGAAAAACTGTAGTGAAAACAGTTATATGTTCAAGAATATAAGTCACAGGTTTTAGACAATTCAGTTGTTCTTTCTGCACTCATCACCTGGCAGAGGAGTAGATCTGGCCCAGAGTAAAATCCCTGATGGGTTTTCTTGACTTTTAATCATTGTACGGTACGGTACATCTGTACAAGATCTGTAATCCTACCTTACCATTTCAATTGATCGTATTACCATGAAACCAGTGCCATTTTTGGGAAAAAGGACATTTTTCTGCCTTAGCTATTATCATCCAGCATTGGAAATTAAGTTAATGAAGAAAATGTGTTCACAGCATCATAAACCAATTTTATGTTACTATATTTTAATGCCTGACATACTTGCATTTCATGCTTCTAAACACCTCATGCCCAGCACCATCAAATAAGAATGCAGAGAAAGTTTATTGCTGACACTTCAAATAATTTTTCCCAAGTTAATACAAAAGTTGTAAAGGGTTGTTACAAAACAGTATACAACCAGTTTTAACAGATAGTTGGTTGCTGTAATATCTAATGTTGTCTTGTGAACATTAAGAAGGTCTCTAAACAGTCTGTGACCATCCATTCATAGATTCATAAACTTTAAGGACACGTGGCATCAAAAGAGGCTGTTAATCTATCTCTTTGCAAATAACTTGGCCCCCTTGAACACAGCTCTACAGTGATATAATTCTTCTGAACCATTACATGGATGAAGATAAAAAGATATGACTTTACGAGTAATCCTCTTTCACATTTGATTTCTGCCAATGCATATCTGAAGGAAATTTGTTTAGTTTAGGAGTGGCAGGGCTATAAAATTACACAGGTGAAATCATATCTGGCCTTTCCGCAGCTGAACACTAATTGCCAAATCAAATAACTGCTAAAATTCACACTGAAATGTCAATTTTCTCCCTACGTTTGGACAATTAGTATAGGAAAATATTGAAGCCTGAAACTTGTGACACGGGCAGAGTGTAATGTTCTCCTTCCACACAACTGGAAACAGGGACAGAAGAAAGGATTTGCCTGTCCTGGAAGTGTTGCAGTGCATTGAAAGAAATTTCCCTTATGATAAAATGACAGTTTTGAAATCCTAGCTGTAGCAGCAATATCATCCTAATCCCCTACATAGTGTCAGAGTATAAAGTAAATCCTGTCATCATATGCAGGATTCTCCTGCATATGATTTCAGTAGATTTGCTCCTTGCAAACTATATTCTGGGAAAAGTTTCTCCAGATTGTGTGAAAATAAATAAGAATCCTGATATGAATTCATCACTAAACATATTCCATCTAGTTCAGCACTGTCTGATCATAACAGAAATGCTAGGAAACTTGAATGACCTCTGGTAATCTCTTTGGAAATACACAAATATTACATGAATATTCCTTTTCCTCCCCAATACACACAGCTTATTTTTGTAATGTTTTTCAAAACAGATATGGGACTCTAAAATGTATTTTGCCAACTATGGAGAGAAAATTCACTGTACAAGTAGAAGCTACTGGAGAAAATCTGCTCAAGATATCATCAGACCTCCTGGTTTTCCTCAGAGCCACAAAGGTCTGCTGGAAAATGGGTATCTGGACTCTGATCAAAATCCCACAGTGCAAAAATTCAATCTGCTTTATTACAGGCAGGTTACAAGTCCAGCTATCAAATCCAAGCCTTTGGAGGTCTGCCTGACAATGTAGTCATGCTTCGGACACACCTGCCTCTTGCAACTGAAATGATATGCTTCAAGAAACAGAATCCTTCAGACAAACCAACTTCAGAAAAAAAACTTCAGACAAAAATGAAGAATTTCAATTGCTGTTCAGAATCAGAGAATATACTGAGTTGGAAGGGATCCACAACAATCATCTAATCCAACTCCCATCCCTGCCCAGGACCATCCCCAAGAGTCACACCATGTGCCTGAGAGCACTGTCCAAATGCTTCTTGAATTCTGTCAGGCCTGGTGCTGTGACCACTTACTTCCTTGGGGAGCCTGTTCCAGAGCCCAACCACCCTCTGGGTGAAGAACCTTTCCCTGATATCCAACCTAAACCTTCCCTGACACAACTTCAGGCTATTCCCTCATGTCCTGTCCCTGGACACCAGGGAGAAGAGATCAGTGCTTGCCCCTTCTCTTCCCCTCATGAGGAACTTACTGTACTAGTTTGAAAACAAACCAGTGGGAGGCACTAAGTCAGAATAA